>NW_026112771.1:0-63966 GCF_024323335.1 Lathyrus oleraceus | reverse complement strand
TATTAATATAAAAATCAATATTTTATATTTTATGACTAATTAGGAAAATGATACGATAATTTAAGGATTATTAGGATAATTAGGAACTATAATTTATTAGGATAATTAAAAATTAATTAGTTAAGGTAAATAATTAAGTCTTAAACAAAAATAAAAAAAAATATTAATTGATAACTTTCTTTTTCTTTTTTATGTCTTATTCAAATATATATATATATATATATTATATGTAGATATATATATATATATACCATATCTATATATATATATATTATATATATAATAGATATATATATATATATATATATATTATTTATCCTATTTTTAAATCAAATTTATTAGATTATTTTTTGAAATATTGGTTGATATCACATCTTATCGATTAACATACTCAATTTAAAATCAATTTAAACCCATTAAAACGTCATGTTCTATACCTTGTGTGTTGAGACATTTTTTCAAACAATTTTTCTTTGTCCCCGATGCATTGAGACCCTTTTCAAAAAGAGATAAAAATAGCATACACATAAACATTATCTAGATAAACTACGATTCTCTGACCCTTCAACACATTTAAAGGTACATAGACATAAAGTTGTAACACTCTAGCGAGTACAATAACAAAAAACTTTTTCTTTGTCATTCTTTTTAATCAAGTATTTTTCCTTAATAATAACTCAATCCCTTATAAATAAGTAATTAATAAATTGATAAACAATATGAGCAAACATCCCATAGAAAACATAGAAACCCTAGAAGTATAGGAGGATCCCATTGAGTACAATAGAAGTAAGGGGTGCCTAACACCTTCCCCTTATTTAACCGACTCCCGAACCCTAATGTCTCACCCAATATCTTTAGGTTTTATCATTATTTCCTTGTTCTTTAGGAACGAATAAAGGATGATGGCGACTCTGTAATTCTCCAGTCGCGACACTACGATTTGCGTAGTTTAACCTGACGTGCTCATTTTATTTTTCAACTCCTTTTCCGATCACATTTTGATCAGCCTAAGTCTTTTAATCGATCATTTTTTATTTCAAAAATTGATCAAAACATGTATGTTTCCGACAAGTTTATTTTGCGCTGATCATTTTAGTGCATTCAGTTTAATTTTTCGAGCATTTTTCATTCATCTTGAATCCTTTTATTTTTATTCTTTTGTCAACTGGATCAAAAAATTTAACTCACTATTTACACATAATTAATAGGTGTTTTGGATACTCGTTTGTAAAACACCCGAGACTTAACTTTAATTAGTGGGTGTTGGTAGTTTGGTCAAAGGACACCCATTATTTAAATATAATCAATAGGTGTTCGGATAATCGTTTTGTAAAACACCTAGGACTTAACTTTAATTAGCGAGTGTTCTTTGTCTGGTCTGAGCACATCCAATATTTACACATAATTAATAAGTGTTCTAGATACTCGTTTGTAAAACACCTAAAACTTAACTTTAATTAGTGGGTGTTGGTAGTCTGGTCAGAGAACACCCACTATTTACACACAATGGGTATTTTACAAACGAGTATCCAAGACACTTATTAATTATGTTTAAATAATGGGTGTCCTCTGAATCAGACTACCTACACCCACTAATTAAGTCCTGGATGTTTAAAAACGAGTATCCAGAACACCTATTAATTATGAACACCCATTAATTAAAGTTATGTTTTAGGTGTTTAAAAACGAGTATCCGTATCATCTATTAACTATTGTATTTTACAATCGAATATCCATAACACCTATTAATTATGTGTAAATAACGGGTATTATTTGACCAGACAACCAACATCCACTAATTAAAGTAAATATTGGGTGTTTTACAAACAATTATCCAAAACACCTATTAATCATGTTTAAATAGTGTGTATCCTCTGATCTAGACTACCTACACCCACTAATTATAATTAAGTTCTGGGTGTTTAAAAATGAGTATCCCGAATACCTACTAATTATGTTAAATAGTGAATGTTCTCTGACCAGACAACGAACACCCATTAATTAAAATTAAATCCTGGATATTTTACAAACAAGTATCCAAAACACCTATTTCTCCTCACCCTTTATTTATTGTAATTTTCTATCTATTTTGTTTTTCAATTTTTAATTATTTGGTTGCACTAATTTATTACGAGATCATATTGGTAGCCTCTACTCGTATCCTAGATCGTTGGAAAGCTAGATTTGCCTCAATTGTTTGTTTCTTTGTCTTTAACCTTATTCAAGTTAGTTTCAGCTATTTTAATAGTTTTTTTTATGTTTATTATGAATCAATGACACTATGCCTTTCTGCATCATTTGCTAAATAGTGATCTCCTATATTGTTTGTCTCTTGTCTTTAGCCTTATTCAAATTAACTTCGGTTATTTTAAGAGTTTGTTGTGTTTTTGGTAGATCAATGTCACTACCCCTTTTGCATCATTTGTTAAAATAATGATCTCATATATTGTTTATCTCTTGCGTTTAGCCTTAAGAGTTTGTTATGCTTCTTTGAGATCAATGTCACTACCCCCTTTCCACATCATTCGCTAAAATAGTGATTTCATTACTGTCTATTTTAACAAAACGATTCTCTAACGAGACTACCAACCCACTAATTATAGTTAAGTTCGGGGTGTTTTACAAACGAGTATCCAAAATACCTATTAATTATGTTTAAATAGTGGATGTCCTCTGTCTAAGACTATTTAGACCCACTAACTATAATTAAGTCGCGTGTGTTTAAAAATGACCTCTGACTTAGACTACTTACATCCACTAACTATAATAAGTTAAAAATGAGTATTCAGAACATTAATTAATTATGTATAAATAGTGGGAGTGTTCAGACTAGACAACGAATACCCACGGATTAAAGTTAAATCCGGGATGTTTTACGAAAGAGTATCCAGAATACCTATTAAATATGTGTAAATAGTGGGTGTTTCGTGACCAGACAACCAACGTTCACTAATTATATTAAATCTTAGATATTTACAAAATATCCAGAACACCTATTTGTGTAGATAATGAGTATGTTTTGACCGGACAATGAACCCCCTAATTCTTCTTTATTATAGGATGATATTGATATATTTAATTTTGAAATCAATTTTTTTTAGATATTTAATATATTTTGGTTTGGTGATTTGCTTAGTTTCAAGAAAAAATATAGTATTGAAATTGAAATTGTGGTGTTGTTTGATTTTTTTTTGCAGAGATGGAAAAAGGGAGAAGATGCTAGAGTTAGAAAACTCCAAAGGTTTATAAATGAAAAGGGAATGTTTTACAAAAGAGTATCCAGAATACCTATTAAATATGTGTAAATAGTGGGTGTTTCGTGACCAGACAACCAACATTCACTAATTATAATTATGTTCCTACAGTTTTTAAAATACGGACTAAAGTTGGATAAAATTTATTTAAGAATGAACTTAAAAGGTTGTGAGTTTAGTATTTATTTTATAAATTTATGAGGGAAAAATGAATTCTTAAATAACAGATGGAAAATGAAATTGGAATCTTCTGAATCTTAAAAAAAAATGGATTTTTTTTCTCGATGATGAGGAAGAAACTACAGAGTCTGAGTATATGTAAAAAAACTTGGAATCACTGCAAATTTTATTTTATAAATGTTTTTTAAATTTTAAAAACAATTCTTATTTTATTTTATTTTAATTAAAAAAATAACATCCACTTATTAAATTAAAGTTAAGTTGAGGATGTTTTAGAAACAACTATCCACACCACCTATTGATTACTCCATCCATTCTATTTTAACGATAGTGTTTTTGACTTTTTATACGTAAAACGACAATTAATAATTATTGTTACTTTTTAAATAATAATTATATTTTTCTCTACAATATTATTATCTTTATTTAAATTTTGAAATAACACTTAAAAATAAATAAATTTTAATAATATTTATAAAGAAATGGAGGGAGTATATTTACACCGTGGATGTTCTTTCACCAGAATCCCAATACCTACTAATTATAATTAAGTCATTAGTGTTTTACAAGACAATCCAAAACACCTATTAATTATATTTAAATAGTGGGTATTTTTCGACTCAGACTACCTACATCTATTAATTATAATTAAGTTCTAGATGTTTAAAAACAAGTCTTTAATAATTTTTTAAAACTCTAAATGATTAGATTGTCGTTTTGTCTATAAAATAAAAATATTTGTTTTTAAAATATGTATTAAAAATAAGAATCCTTGGTACTTGGTTCTTGCTCCTCATGATCCCCTACAATCAAGTCTTCTGAATTCAACCTTAGAGGACAGGACGCAAATGTTCAATTCCTTCTTTTCTTGAATCATCATTTTCTGAAGACAACGTTATCATACCATACACATTTGCTGCTTTGTGACCACTTTGAGCAACAGTCATTAATCTTTGAAGACCACCACCACCATCATCTTCATTTGGATTGTAAAAGTAGGGACGTAACCCTTCGCTAAACAAACTTTCAGTGTTTCCACATTCCTCACAGCTTTTCAAAAGTTCATATTATGTCTCATAAGGATGCCATTGGATCCTTGAAAAATTGTCGAAATAAACTTTTTGTAGCGCATGTTTTTCTTTCGTGGGTTCAACAAAATCTTTGGAACACATTTTCAAGTTGTGAAGGTTAACAACAGATTGAGAGGCTACGATTCCAACCACTTCACATAATCTCTCTCTTGGAAGTGATTCAATGGAAACTTCCCTTGTGTTGTTGCTTTCACTCTTGCATGTTATTTTTGATGTCATGATATTGGAAAAACTCGAATATTTAGAGACTTGAAGAGAAGAGAGGTATGTGATTTCTTTTATAGAGAAAAGAGTTATGAGTTATTGGGCATCATCGAAACCAGGGCCGACCCAATCAATTCAGAGGTCCGGTTCTAATTTTAAAAATGAGCATATATATATATATATATATATATATATATATAATATATATATATATATATATATATATAATATATATATATATATATATATAATTTTAATGATTAAAAATGAAAAACAAAAGATAAAATTATATATTAATCAAATGAAGTATCAAAAAGTTCAAAGGTATTGTTTAAACTACTAACACCATTTCTTACAACTTAAATTATCTAACTACATAAAAAGAGTCTTCCTACGAACATTTTTTGAAGCAAAATAGTCAACTAAGTCTTCATATTTTATTGTCTCCAAAATATCATTTTCAATAGCTATTAATACCAATCCATTAAGCCTTTCTTGTGACATGGTAGACCGCAAGTAAGTCTTTAACAATTTCAATTTTGAAAAACTTCTTTCTGCTGAAGCAACTGTCACAGGAATAGTCAATAAGATTCTATATGCAATAACTGTATTAGGAAAACAATCCAATCCTTTTAAAAATAATAATAATATATCAGTAGGTCTTATGGTTCCTTCAGGCAACATTTCTCTTAGTAACTTCAACTCTGCAAAAAATTCATTCCCATCAGTATCAGATTGCTCATTATGTTTCAATGCCTGCTCAAAGTTAGTACAACAAGACTTCAAAGTTGCATCATCTAATGATTGTAACTTGTGAGAAGTAAACAAGAAACCAAAAATACTTTCATACTCTTGGTATTGCTCAAACCTCTTATTAAGAGAAACAACAGCTTGATCAACAAGGTAAAGTAAATAATTAACCCTGAATGATTCTTCTTCTGATAGCTCGACTGATAGGATATTCAAATTCTCATCAAATTGCCTTTTTCTTTTAATTATACGCCTTTGAGGAAATATTTGGGCAATATTCAATTCCACCTCAATTTCCTTAGCGTTAATGAATAACTTATAAAAACATGTTTCTCTATATCCCTCAAAATACGAAATTAACTCCTTAATTTTTTGCATAGCAACATCAATAAGCATATCCTTTTCCTGTAAAAGCTTGCTAACAGAATTAATTGCAGATAATATTTCAAACCAAATAATTATAGCCATTAAAAACTCAAAATCACCAAGCTCATTTGTTGCTAAGGATTTAACTTCATTTTGTATTTTAGGATCAAGATCATTTTCTGACACTTCAAGTAAAGCTTCTGTAAATTCTAACATTTGAGTTCTTATAGCTTTGACACTTTCTACACGACTCTCCCAACGAGTGGATGACAATGATTTTGTATAAATGCGTTGAACAACTCCAAAAAAATTCATAGCTTTAATACAAGAGTTAGCCATATCACACAATGTCAAATTAAGACTATGACAACCACAAGTAGTATAAAAGGCTCTCGAATTTATGTCTAATAATCTCTTTTGCACACCTTGGTGTTTTCC
The DNA here is from genome assembly GCF_024323335.1 of Lathyrus oleraceus. NCBI lineage: Eukaryota > Viridiplantae > Streptophyta > Magnoliopsida > Fabales > Fabaceae > Lathyrus > Lathyrus oleraceus. The sequence continues at coordinate 57,680 of NW_026112771.1, read as the reverse complement.
TTTCATATTGGACCCATTATCATAACATTGCCCTCTCACGTCAAATAGATCGAGACCAAGTTCTTTCAATTCATTTTGTAAAACATCAAAAAGCCCCTGACCACTTGTATCATTCACATTCAAAAATCCTAAAAATGATTCCTCAATACTAACAGAAGCTGAAGAAATATCCACATATCTTATTATCAAAGACATCTGCTCTTGGTGACTAACATCAGGAGTACAATCAAGTATCACTGAAAAATACTTTGCCTGTTTGATTTTTCTAATGATTTCAATTTTAATTGCAGAACCAAGCAATGAAATCAACTCATTTTGTATGTTATGCCCAAGATAATGAATATGAACTTTTTGAGTTGTAACACGTCTAACATGTTCTTGGATGATTGGGTCAAATTCAGCTAACATTTCAATCAAACCAAAAAAGTTTCCATTGCTATCTTCGTACAATTTCTCCTTAGAACCACAAAAGGCTAAATTATGCTTAGCAAGAAATTTCACTATTGAAATAACTCTTTTTAAAACATTTTTTCAGTGATCCTTTTCTTTCTCAATTAATCTTTGAGTTGTTTTATCAATAGTTTGAATTTTTTGCAGCCTTTTGCGATACTCATACCAAGTAGTCATATTTTTAACATGTTCCATGCCTAACTCGTGCTCTTTAATTCTTTCACCAACATGTACCCAATCACTATAATCCTCATTTGCTAATTGTCCCCTAACAATCCCATTTTTAAAAACTTTACAACAAAAACAAAATACTCTATCAAGCTCTTTCGAATAAACAAGCCAATCTCTATCCCACACCTCTCCATTTGCTAAAGCTCTAGTATACAAATTAGCCGTAAAACGTCTATTCAAACTATCTCTAGGACCCTTCACAATAGAATTATCTCTTTTAGGACCTTTCACAACTAATAAATCAATCAGTTTAGGTTGAAGACGATCCTAATTTCTTGGATCAAATATATCATAATCAACATTATCATCATCATCATCATCATCGACCAACCAACATCCACTAATTAAAGTTAAATATTGGGTGTTTTACAAACAATTATCCAAAACACCTATTAATCATGTTTAAATAGTGTGTATCCTCTGATCTAGACTACCTACACCCACTAATTATAATTAAGTTCTAGGTGTTTAAAAATGAGTATCCCGAATACCTACTAATTATGTTAAATAGTGAATGTTCTCTGACCAGACAACGAACACCCATTAATTAAAATTAAATCCTGGATATTTTACAAACAAGTATCCAAAACACCTATTTCTCCTCACCCTTTATTTATTGTAATTTTCTATCTATTTTGTTTTTCAATTTTTAATTATTTGGTTGCACTAATTTATTACGAGATCATATTGGTAGCCTCTACTCGTATCCTAGCTCGTCGGAAAGCTAGATTTGCCTCAATTGTTTGTTTCTTTGTCTTTAACCTTATTCAAGTTAGTTTCAGCTATTTTAAGAGTTTTTTTTTATGTTTATTGTGAATCAATGACACTATGCCTTTCTGCATCATTTGCTAAAATAGTGATCTCCTATATTGTTTGTCTCTTGTCTTTAGCCTTATTCAAATTAACTTCGGTTATTTTAAGAGTTTGTTGTGTTTTTGGTAGATCAATGTCACTACCCCTTTCTGCATCATTTGTTAAAATAATGATCTCATATATTGTTTATCTCTTGCGTTTAGCCTTAAGAGTTTGTTATGCTTCTTTGAGATCAATGTCACTACCCCCTTTCCACATCATTTGCTAAAATAGTGATTTCATTACTGTCTATTTTAACAAAACGATTCTGAGACTACCAACATCCACTAATTATAGTTAAGTTCGGGGTGTTTTACAAACGACTATCCAAAATACCTATTAATTATGTTTAAAGAGTGTATGTCCTCTGTCTAAGACTATTTACACCCACTAACTATAATTAAGTCGCGTGTGTTTAAAAATGACCTCTGACTTAGACTACTTACCTCCACTAACTATAATTAAGTCGCGTGTGTTTAAAAATGACCTCTGACTTAGACTACTTACATCCACTAACTATAATTAAGTTTAAAAATGAGTATTCAGGACATTAATTAATTATGTATAAATAGTGGGAGTGTTCAAACTAGACAACGAATACCCACGGATTAAAAGTTAAATCCGGAATGTTTTACAAAAGAGTATCCAGAATACCTATTAAATATGTGTAAATAGTGGGTGTTTCGTGACCAGACAACCAACATTCACTAATTATAATTATGTTCCTACAGTTTTTAAAATACGGACTAAAGTTGGATAAAAATTATTTAAGAATGAACTTAAAAGGTTGTGAGTTTAGTATTTATTTTATAAATTTATGAGGGAAAAATGAATTCTTAAATAACAGATGGAAAATGAAATTGGAATCTTCTGAATCTTAAAAAAAATGGATTTTTTTTCTCGATGATGAGGAAGAAACTACAGAGTCTGAGTATATGTAAAAAAACTTGGAATCACTGCAAATTTTATTTGATAAATGTTTTTTAAATTTTAAAAACAATTCTTATTTTATTTTATTTTAATTAAAAAAAATAACATCCACTTATTAAATTAAAGTTAAGTTGAGGATGTTTTAGAAACAACTATCCACACCACCTATTGATTACTCCATCCATTCTATTTTAACGATAGTGTTTTTTGTTGGTGCAAAGGTAGAATATATGATGAATGGAAATATTCTTATTCAGAGAATGACGGCTACAAAACAGGATTAAAGTTACAATGATTGTCACCCTATTTATAAGCTAAAACTAGGGTTACTAGAATAAGAGAAAATACTAAAATACCCTCTAACAAACTTAGGGGCTAAGAAAATAGTACAATTAAATATGAATTACTTCTAATACCATCCCTTAATTCATATTCCATCAAAACTTGTAACACCAATTCCATCCCTTAATCTGAGGAATTGATCAGTCTTGATAGCTTTCGTCAGAACATCTGCCAACTGTTTCTGAGTGCTGCAGTGTACAACTTCTAACACTCCCCTCTGAACTTGATGTCTCAGAAAATGATACTTGGTCTCAATGTGCTTGCTTCTCCCATGCAACACTGGGTTTCTGGCAAGATTGATTGCAGACTTGTTGTCAATCATCAGCTTCAGAGGTTTGTTTACTTCAATCTTCAGGTCCTGCAATAGATTCAGAATCCACACAGCTTGGCATGCAGTAACAGCACCTGCAATGTATTCAGCTTCACAAGTTGACAACGCCACAACAGGTTGCTTCTTGGAACACCAAGAAATGGAACCTCCCAGAAATTTGAATAAGTACCCAGACGTACTTCTTCTGTCAACTCTGTCTCCACACCAATCAGAATCTGAATAACTCAGAAGTTCTGACTCATCCTTTCTTCCAGAAGGAAATAATACTCCATACTTCAGAGTTCCCTTGATATACCTCAGAATCCTGACAGCAGCTTGGTAATGGGACCACTTAGGTTTACTCATGAACCTACTAACCATCCCAACTGAATAGCAAATATCAGGCCTGGTATTGCACAAATACCTCAGAGAACCAACCAACTGTTTGAAGGTTGTAGCGTCCACATCCTTTCCATCAGAGTCAGAATCCAGCTTCTGATTTGTATCAGAAGGTGTGACAGCAATCTTACAATTCTTCAGATTAAATCTCTTCAGAAGTTCTAATTCATACTTGAGCTGATGCAAAATAATACCTTTCTCAGAGTATCTGAATTCCATCCCTAGAAAGTATGTCATTTTGCTTAGATCAGTTATTTCGAATTCATTCATCAGAACTTTCTTGAACTTGGCTATCTCCTGTTCAGAACTTCCAGTCAGCAGTATATCATCAACATATAAACATACCAGAGTCATATTTCCTTCAGAAGTATGCTGAACATAGACACCGTACTCCATCTCACATTTCTGAAAGCCTTGCTTCTTGAAAAATGAATCAATCTTCTGATTCCAAGCTCTGGGCGCTTGTTTCAATCCATATAGAGCTTTGTATAATCTGTACACCATCCCTTCCTGATTCTTTTTCACAAATCCAGGAGGTTGTGACACGTAAACTTCTTCTTCTAATGGACCGTTCAGAAATGCAGATTTTACATCTAAATGCATCAGAGGCCAATTCCTGTTAGCAGCTATTGCAATCACCATTCTGATTGTTTCATGTCTTGCTACAGGTGCAAACACTTCAGAGTAATCCAACCCAGGTTTCTGTAGAAATCCTCTGGCTACCAACCTTGCTTTATGTTTGCCAATTGAACCATCTGACTTTAGCTTCTGCTTGAAAACCCATCTGACGCTAATGGCTTTCTTGTCTTTTGGAAGTTCTGTCAGCTTCCAAGTCTTGTTTCTCTCTATAGCATCAAGTTCTTCTTTCATGGCCTTCAGCCAGAGCTTCTGCTTAAGAGCCTCTTCTGTACTTATGGGTTCAGAGTCTACTAACATGGCACACTGAATAACTTCTCCTTCAGAGTCTACTTCAGTGTCTTGCAGCATGTCAAATTCTGCATATCTTCTGGGAATGTTTCTGATTCTTTGTGGTCTCTGAACTTGTTCAGAGTCTTGAGCTTCAGAGTTTCTAGCTTCAGATGGTTGACTTCCTCCAGAGCTTTGACCATCTTCAGGGTCTGACATATTTCCAGAGTCTGAATTGCCACCAGAATCTGGATTACCATCAGAGTCTGGGTCATCAGAGTCTGGGTCATCAGAGTCTGGATCATCAGAGTCTGGAACATCAGAGTCTGGAACATCAGAGTCTGGATCACTATCAGAGTCAGAATCAACGTCAGAGTTTACTCCAACCTCAGAAATTCTTAACTCTGACCTTTCTTCAGAAGTTCTAACATCAGAATCAGATTGAGACTTATCCCAATTCCAAACTTCTGATTCCTTCACAATCACATCTCTGCTGAATTCAATTTTATTGGTTTCTGGACAATAGAGCTTGTATGCACCTGTACTGTGGTACCCTATCAGAATCATCACTTTGCTTCTATCATCCAGCTTCTGTCTTCTGGCTTCTGGAACATGTTTATAGCAAACAGAACCAAACACCTTCAGATGACTAACACTTTGCTTATCTCCAGTCCACTTCTGTATTGGAACTATTTCCTTCAACTTCTTCGTAGGACATCGGTTGAGTACATACGTTGCGGTGGCAACAGCTTCTCCCCAGAGCTTCTGAGGAAGCTTCTTCTCCTTTAGCATGCTTCTCACCATATCAAGCAAAGTGCGGTTTCTTCTTTCAGCAAGACCATTGTGTTGAGGGGTATAAGGAGCAGTAACCTCATGCTCAATTCCATTCTCCTCACAGAACTTCTGGAACTCTTTGGAGTTATACTCACCTCCACCGTCAGTTCTAAGAATCTTCAACTTCTGACCACTCTGATTCTCAGCCTTCATTCTGAACTTCTTGAATTCATCAAACACCTCGTGTTTAAACTTAATAAGGGATACCCATGTCATTCTTGTGAATTCATCAACAAATAACACAAAGTATTTATTCCCTCCAATCGATGCTACTGGAAATGGACCACACACATCAGAATGTACAACTCCCAAGGCATGTTTTGCTCTTGGAGCAGTTTCTGACGCAAATGGCAATCGTGGTTGTTTTCCTTCCATGCAAACTTTGCATGACTTTTCAGGCTTCTTAATTGCAGGAATTCCATGTACCAACTTCTTTGAATTCAAATGTTTTAAGCTTCTGAAATTCAAATGACCAAATCTTCTGTGCCACAGCTCACTCTCCTTCTCAGCACTTGTTGCACTAAGACATTCTGAGTCTGCAGTTCTGACATTCACCTTGAATGTTCTATTCCTTCCCTGTTCTGACTCCATAATCAACTTCTGATTGCAGTCATACAGCTTCAGAAGATTGTCCTTCATGGTAACTGAAAAACCTTTCTCAATTAATTGTCCCACACTCATCAGATTGCTTCTGATGCCAGGTACATATCACACGTTCTGAATCAATGCTGTTTTCCCATTGTTCAGAGTCACTCTGACATTTCCCATACCTTCTGCATTAAGATATTTGTCATCAGCACATCTGATCTTTGTCCTCTTTTCAGAGTCAAAGTCAACCAGCCATTTCTTGTTTCCAGTAAGATGATTTGAACAGCCAGTGTCCATATACCACCAGTCTATCAGATCCATATTATCAGATTCAGAGGCCATCAATAGCACAGATTCGTCATCAGAACTTCTGGCTATATTTGCTTCTTCTGATTTTCTCTCCTTGTTTGACCAACAGTCTCTAGCAAAGTGACCAAACTTCTTACAGCAGTAACATTGGATTTTCTTCTTGTCATACTTCTCTTTTCCCTTCTGGGCATTCTTTTGTCTATCAGAGGTTGAGCTTTCTGACTTCTGACCACCATCAGATCTTCTCCTGGCTTCTGACTGCTTCTGATACCTCCTATCAGAAGTTGCTTTCAAAGCCTGCTGCTCTACTTCCCTTTCAGAAGTTCTCTCAGTCAAACGCAACTCTTGCGCTTCTAGACTGCTCTGCAGCTCTTCAATTCTCATGGTGCTCAGATCTTTGGAATGTTCTATTGCTACCACGATGTAATCAAATTGAGAGGTAAGGGATCTCAATACCTTCTCCATGATTGTTTCTTCAGAAAGAGTTTCTCCACACGCTTTCATCTCATTAGTGATCAGAATCACTCTGGAGATGTATTCAGAAACTTTCTCATTATTCTTCATGTTGAGATTCTCATATTGCTTTCTCAAGGACTGAAGCTTCACCTTCTTCACTGATGCGTCACCACCATAACATCTAACCAGTGTGTCCCACGCAGCTTTTGCTGTCGTTGAATCTGCAATCTTCTCAAACACATTTACATCAACACATTGATGAATGAAGAACAATGCTTTCTGATCCTTCTTCCTTACTTCCTTCTGCGCGTTTTTCTGTTCGTCCGTCGCATCTGCTGCTACCTGAACATAACCATCAGTGACAAGATCTAGAACATCTTGAGCACCGAACAGTACACGCATTTGGATCATCCAACGATTCCAGTTTTTACCGTCAAATACTGGAAGTTTGGTGTTCATGTTGCCGTTTCCGTTCATCTTTCTACCTTGCACAGTACACTCAAATTTCTCACACAGTGTTTCCCAACCCACAGAATTAAAATTCTGATCAGATTTTGTTCAAGATTCAACACGAATCTAAGAATCAAAATCAAACACACAAGACCTCACGTTCACTCGTGTTTCCCGTGTTTCCCAATGAATCCGAACCGGAGCTCTGATACCAATTGTTGGTGCAAAGGTAGAATATATGATGAATGAAAATATTCTTATTCAGAGAATGACGGCTACAAAACAGGATTAAAGTTACAATGATTGTCACCCTATTTATAAGCTAAAACTAGGGTTACTAGAATAAGAGAAAATACTAAAATACCCTCTAACAAACTTAGGGGCTAAGAAAATAGTACAATTAAATATGAATTACTTCTAATATTTTTGACTTTTTACACGTAAAAAGACAATTAATAATTATTGTTACTTTTTAAATAATAATTATATTTTTCTCTACAATATTATTATCTTTATTTAAATTTTGAAATAACACTTAAAAATAAATAAATTTTAATAATATTTATAAAGAAATGGAGGGAGTATATTTACACAGTGGATGTTCTTTCACCAGAATCCCAATACCTACTAATTATAATTAAGTCATTAGTGTTTTACAAGACAATCCAAAACACCTATTAATTATATTTAAATAGTGGGTATTTTTCGACTCAGACTACCTACATCTATTAATTATAATTAAGTTCTAGATGTTTAAAAACAAGTCTTTAATAATTTTTTAAAACTCTAAATGATTAGATTGTCGTTTTGTCTATAAAATAAAAATATTTGTTTTTAAAATATGTATTAAAAATAAGAATCCTTGGTACTTGGTTCTTGCTCCTCATGATCCCCTACAATCAAGTCTTCTGAATTCAACCTTAGAGGACAGGACGCAAATGTTCAATTCCTTCTTTTCTTGAATCATCATTTTCTGAAGACAACGTTATCATACCATACACATTTGCTGCTTTGTGACCACTTTGAGCAACAGTCATTAATCTTTGAAGACCACCACCACCATCATCTTCATTTGGATTGTAAAAGTAGGGACGTAACCCTTCGCTAAACAAACTTTCAGTGTTTCCACATTCCTCACAGCTTTTCAAAAGTTCATATTATGTCTCATAAGGATGCCATTGGATCCTTGAAAAATTGTCGAAATAAACTTTTTGTAGCGCATGTTTTTCTTTCGTGGGTTCAACAAAATCTTTGGAACACATTTTCAAGTTGTGAAGGTTAACAACAGATTGAGAGGCTACGATTCCAACCACTTCACATAATCTCTCTCTTGGAAGTGATTCAATGGAAACTTCCCTTGTGTTGTTGCTTTCACTCTTGCATGTTATTTTTGATGTCATGATATTGGAAAAACTCGAATATTTAGAGACTTGAAGAGAAGAGAGGTATGTGATTTCTTTTATAGAGAAAAGAGTTATGAGTTATTGGGCATCATCGAAACCAGGGCCGACCCAATCAATTCAGAGGTCCGGTTCTAATTTTAAAAATGAGCATATATATATATATATATATATATATATATATATATATATATATATATATATTATAATATATTAATAAATATAATAATATAAAATGATAAAATATTATATATTAATCAAATGAAGTATCAAAAAGTTCAAAGGTATTGTTTAAACTACTAACACCATTTCTTACAACTTAAATTATCTAACTACATAAAAAGAGTCTTCCTACGAACATTTTTTGAAGCAAAATAGTCAACTAAGTCTTCATATTTTATTGTCTCCAAAATATCATTTTCAATAGCTATTAATACCAATCCATTAAGCCTTTCTTGTGACATGGTAGACCGCAAGTAAGTCTTTAACAATTTCAATTTTGAAAAACTTCTTTCTGCTGAAGCAACTGTCACAGGAATAGTCAATAAGATTCTATATGCAATAACTGTATTAGGAAAACAATCCAATCCTTTTAAAAATAATAATAATATATCAGTAGGTCTTATGGTTCCTTCAGGCAACATTTCTCTTAGTAACTTCAACTCTGCAAAAAATTCATTCCCATCAATATCAGATTGCTCATTATGTTTCAATGCCTGCTCAAAGTTAGTACAACAAGACTTCAAAGTTGCATCATCTAATGATTGTAACTTGTGAGAAGTAAACAAGAAACCAAAAATACTTTCATACTCTTGGTATTGCTCAAACCTCTTATTAAGAGAAACAACAGCTTGATCAACAAGGTAAAGTAAATAATTAACCCTGAATGATTCTTCTTCTGATAGCTCGACTGATAGGATATTCAAATTCTCATCAAATTGCCTTTTTCTTTTAATTATACGCCTTTGAGGAAATATTTGGGCAATATTCAATTCCACCTCAATTTCCTTAGCGTTAATGAATAACTTATAAAAACATGTTTCTCTATATCCCTCAAAATACGAAATTAACTCCTTAATTTTTTGCATAGCAACATCAATAAGCATATCCTTTTCCTGTAAAAGCTTGCTAACAGAATTAATTGCAGATAATATTTCAAACCAAATAATTATAACCATTAAAAACTCAAAATCACCAAGCTCATTTGTTGCTAAGGATTTAACTTCATTTTGTATTTTAGGATCAAGATCATTTTCTGACACTTCAAGTAAAGCTTCTGTAAATTCTAACATTTGAGTTCTTATAGCTTTGACACTTTCTACACGACTCTCCCAACGAGTGGATGACAATGATTTTGTATAAATGCGTTGAACAACTCCAAAAAAATTCATAGCTTTAATACAAGAGTTAGCCATATCACACAATGTCAAATTAAGACTATGACAACCACAAGTAGTATAAAAGGCTCTCGAATTTATGTCTAATAATCTCTTTTGCACACCTTGGTGTTTTCCTTTCATATTGGACCCATTATCATAACATTGCCCTCTCACGTCAAATAGATCGAGACCAAGTTCTTTCAATTCATTTTGTAAAACATCAAAAAGCCCCTGACCACTTGTATCATTCACATTCAAAAATCCTAAAAATGATTCCTCAATACTAACAGAAGCTGAAGAAATATCCACATATCTTATTATCAAAGACATCTGCTCTTGGTGACTAACATCAGGAGTACAATCAAGTATCACTGAAAAATACTTTGCCTGTTTGATTTTTCTAATGATTTCAATTTTAATTGCAGAACCAAGCAATGAAATCAACTCATTTTGTATGTTATGCCCAAGATAATGAATATGAACTTTTTGAGTTGTAACACGTCTAACATGTTCTTGGATGATTGGGTCAAATTCAGCTAACATTTCAATCAAACCCAAAAAGTTTCCATTGCTATCTTCGTACAATTTCTCCTTAGAACCACAAAAGGCTAAATTATGCTTAGCAAGAAATTTCACTATTGAAATAACTCTTTTTAAAACATTTTTTCAGTGATCCTTTTCTTTCTCAATTAATCTTTGAGTTGTTTTATCAATAGTTTGAAATTTTTGCAGCCTTTTGCGATACTCATACCAAGTAGTCATATTTTTAACATGTTCCATGCCTAACTCGTGCTCTTTAATTCTTTCACCAACATGTACCCAATCACTATAATCCTCATTTGCTAATTGTCCCCTAACAATCCCATTTTTAAAAACTTTACAACAAAAACAAAATACTCTATCAAGCTCTTTCGAATAAACAAGCCAATCTCTATCCCACACCTCTCCATTTGCTAAAGCTCTAGTATACAAATTAACCGTAAAACGTCTATTCAAACTATCTCTAGGACCCTTCACAATAGAATTATCTCTTTTAGGACCTTTCACAACTAATAAATCAATCAGTTTAGGTTGAAGACGATCCTAATTTCTTGGATCAAATATATCATAATCAACATTATCATCATCATCATCATCGGCATCATCATCATTATTAACTTCATCAACAATTGGCACACTATCAAGATTATCATTTTCAATGGGCATTCTATTAAGATTATCATTTTCAGTGGGCATACTATCAAGATTATCATTTTCAATGGGCACACTATCAAGATTATCATTTTCAATAGGCACACTATCAAGATTATCATTTTCAATAGGCAAACTATCAATATTATCAACATAACGACTTTCATTTGAAACTTGTGGTTCTTTGATTAAAAATTTATCAAGAGCTCCTACTTGAGATTGAATTAACTCTTCATTTTTTTTCTTTTTCTTACGTTTATCATTTCCACATTCAAATTTTCTACTCTTAGGAGGCATCTTAGGAGATATAATAAGAAAAACTTGAAATTTCTCACAATGTCTTTTGTGTTCGTCGATGATCTACTAATTATCCTGTTGTGAAATTGTGTTCCTACATCAATAACAAAAAAAATCAATTACATTAAATAAAAGAAATTATAAATTAATCATCAAAGAATATTAAAGACTTTAATTAATATTCAATTATATTTTATTATGTTGTGTTCTTCTCTAATATAGTACCATAAAAAATTAATAATTATAAATTAAAAGCAAATTATAAATTAATAGTAAGAAAGCAAATTACATTTAATTAAATAAATTATAAATTAATCATAAAAAATATCAATACTAATACATACTAATTTTGTTTTGAAAGATTCCAAATTGCAATTTGGTCTTATGAGAAAAAGTAGGTATAAAAATCGTCACCAACACCAACAGTATTCTTGTTTTGAATTTTGATACTACTGAGTAGTATATACAGTATACTAGTATCCCATTTCACCCTAAAATTTTATTTATTTATATATTATAATTTTATAAAGAACAAAAGTTACCCTCATTTCCACCCTAAAATCTAAAATCTAAAATCTAAAATCAATATTGATACAGGAACTAAAATAGGATTTCACCCTAAAATTTAAAATAAATCTAAAATTACTATTTTTTTCTACCTTCAAAATCAAATAATCACAATAAAAATAAATGGAAAGTAACTAATTGAATAAACTAACCTGATAAAAGAGAGGATTGAAAAGGAAAAATAAGATTTTTTTTCTGGTTTCAAACAGCTCTAACAGAGAAAGAGAGAAGAGAATAACGTTTGAGAGGAGAGAGAAGTGAGAACGTGTGAGAAAGGAGAAAAAAACGTTTGGTTTCCAAATATCTTATTTTTCAGCATTTAATATTTTATTTATTATATGTGATACAAAAATATTTTTATTTATTAATTTTTTATATTCACTAATAATAGTTAATTTGAGGCCCCACAAAAAGTGAGGCCATGTGCTACTACTGCACAGCTTGCACAAGAAAAGAACCGGCCCTGATCGAAACAACGCTAATGAAAAGAGGAAGGGCGGTAACGGAACCGTAGAGATTTTCAGATTTTTTAACTTTTCTATTAAAAAAGACACGTGGGGTGCTTTGGTTCATTCAATTGATCATACAGACATAATTTGCCCAAAGTCAAGCATGACTTTCTGCCGCTAAAGTCATGCAATCGTGATCCTTTCCTTAACTGAGTTGGCTATGGATTGATTTGAGCTCCTAGGGCAACAGGCCTGCTCCTACATAAAGCACTCGGAAGAAAAATACATATTCCGTTCCTTTTTAAGTGTCGTTTTTTATATATATCAAGATAACTAATGATTATTGTTACTTTTTAATAACGATTATATTTTTTTTCTATAATATCCTTAACTTTTTAGTAATTTATTTAAATTTTTTCTCTATATATAATAAATGATTAAGGATAATTTTGAAAATACTATATTGAACTTTGAAATGACATTTAAAAATAAACAAATTTCTTTCTAAAAAATGACATTTAAAAAGGAATGGAGGGAGTATTTATTTAGGAAGATGGATGCTAATCAGACCTATCATTTATGTCTCTTTATCCCTTTAACCACCACCGTCGATCAGTGTTCATCTTCTCCATTTCAATTGCAGAAGAAAAAAAAAAGAGACGGTGGTGACCAAACAAGCAATGTTTGCATTTCAAATTTCAACTCACGTTTATTCAAGTTGTTTGATTTACTCTCTTACTCTTACTCATTCCATCACAGGTACATGAAAACAATTTCTTTTACGAGGGTTTATTTAATTTTTCATGCAAAATTTGAAGTGTTGTTTGATCTCAGAATGACTCTGAATGATTGTTTAAGTTTGACATCACTATTGAGTAAATTCAGATATTTTTGAAAAAGTTAGTGTTATGTTATGGCAAAACATTGACAATTTATAGAGCAAGGTTGATGGCTTTTAGGCTTTATTATTTCAATTACTTGGTTTTATTTTGCCAACAAAACATAGAACATGCACATTTTATTAGATAAATTGGTCGCATTGATCTTTAACTTTTGTTTAAAATTCTTCTTTAATTTTTTTCACTTTTTTGTCTGCAGTTCAAAAAAGAAAGTGTGAGTGTGAGAGAAGGAGGCGTACTTTGGTAATTTTAGGCTTGTATACTAATTTTAATATTGCATGTAAATTAGTAGTTTTTGTTAGAAATCCACCATAACCAATGTAGAATTTCTATCAATATTGATGAACAAGATTGTTATCAATCATACAATGACAATGAAAATAAAAGAACGATTGAGAAAGAAAAAATGAATGTTGGAGAATAAGAAGAATATTTTCCGCTGAATTTTCTCTCTGCCCTTAACCTGTGGAAAACTTCTTTATTCATTTTGCAACTGCAAAATTCTGTAAATACAATGTTATGTGTTTTTTTAGAATAAGGGTTACTCCCTCTATTTATAAATTTAGGTTAGCTTACTCCCTAAGCCAAAGCCCAAAACTATAAAAGCTCAAAATAGTTTACATTACTAAAAATAGGCCTAAGTCGAAATCCTGCGTGAAGCAATATACTTCGACACACTAATACAACTCGACACACTAGGTTATTTGACACATCCTTGTTCTGTCGAGCAACTTGCTTCGACATAAGGAATTACAATTCAACACACCACATAATTCATTGTGTCTAAGCTATCTACATTCGTCATAACTCTTAGTCTTCTGAGCACTTCGATATGCACTCCCTTTGCCATGATGTATGCAATCTAATTCTCAGTTCTGCAGTGTTCGAAATTCATTTTCCCATCTGCTACCTGCTCTCGAAGATAATGTAACCTCATTTCGATGTGCTTGCTTCGACCATGTGCTATCGGATTCTTTGCTAGATTGATAGCTGACATGTTGTCGACCTTCATGATAATTGTTCCATGACTCTTTGTTGTTATCTCTTCGACCTGATTCACCATCCATGTTGCTTGACATTCATAAAAGGAATCAATTATGTATTCTACTTCGCACGATAATAATGCCACTACTGGCTCCTTTATCGAACTCCAAGCAACTGGTGCACCACCTAGCATAAACACATAGCCAATTGTGGATTTTAGATCCTTAGCATCACTACACCAACTTGAGCCGGTGTATTCCACTAGTTTGCATTCTTTCCCTTCATCAACTGCAGGAAACAAAATGTCATGGTCGAGAGTTCCTTTCTGATACCTTAGTATCCTCTTCGTCGCTGCTAGATGTGTTACCTTTGACTTCTGCATGAATCTATACTACTAATATTTTCAAAATTATTTGGATCAACACATTGATGGATTATAAAGAGAGATTTAAATCTTCCTTTTTCAATTCTTTATGTGCATCCCTTTCCTGATCCGTCGCGTTTTCTACAAGCGTTGTTACTCATTCCTTTACAAGATCCCAAAGATCTTGATAACAGAATACAACATTCATCTTCTTGCACCAATTCTCATAATTATTGTTCTTGAGAATCGGAAGACTCGCTGGAAAATTCCCGTTTGGATGATTCATTGCCATCGTGATTTTCTTCCCATAAATCGCTTAAATCGGGGCTCTGATACCAGATGTTGGAAATCCACCACAACCTATTGATAATTTCTATCAATCTTGATGAACAAGATTATTATCAACCATGTAATAACAGTGAAAAGAAAACAACGTTTGAGAAAGAAAGAAAAGAACGTTGGAGAAAAAGAAGAATATTTTCTGCAGAGGTTTCTCTCAGCCAATAACATGTGGAAAACTTCTTTATTCACTTTTTTGCAATTGAAAAATTCTGTGAATACAATGTTATGATTTTTTTTAGAATAGGTTATAGATTTAGGTTAGCTTTCTCCCTAAGTCAAAGCCCAAAATAGTAAACATTACTAAAAATATGCCTAAGTCGAAATCCTGTGTGAAATAACATGCTTCAACACTTCGACATACTAATACAACTCAACACACTAGGTTGTTCGACACATCATTGTTCTATCGAGCAATCTGCTTCGACATAAGGAATTACAATTCAACAATTTTAATATGATAATTTGTAGTTTTAGGATTGTTTGTATCAGATTTGTATTTGATAATTTTGATTCTAGCTCTATGAAATTTCATTGTACTAATATTATTTATTGTTTTGCTTTGCTTAGTTGAAATTTGGTAATTTTAATCCTAGCAGTAATTCTGAAAGTTTCTTTGTTGAGTTGTATTCTTTGGCATTCAAGTTAGTTAGGGTTATGGATGTTTTCTTCTTTGTAGGCCCTTCCGTTTAAAATGGTTGTCATAGATACTCATGAGATTTTTAAACAACTGGCATTTGCAAGATATGGACAAGGACCGCTTGCTAAATTTGGAGATTGGAAGGATGGAGAATTATGGGTGAGATTGTTAGACGTTTTGCAGGAACGACGTTCTTTCAAGCAAGATCTGAATTCAATGATTTCAGTTATCTTAAAGTACCCTAAGAATTATGTTGATGACCCAGGTGTGAATTGGATTGTAGATGATACTTTAAAGAACAATATTGTTGCAGTGTTCAGCTTCGAGCCCTTGATGGACAAAAAAGGTCACCTATCTATTGACAGGCTCGAAGTAATACAACATATGCATGGCACTAGATGTATTGACATTTATGAACAAGTCGGTGAAAACAGTTTCAGCCCTGGGGGAAGGAATTTAGTCGAGAGATTCAGAGGTGCGGGATCATCATCAGGTAACAACTTACAACTTAAATCACTATTGAACCGTTTAAACCAGATACTAAATAAATAACATATTTAGTGCTACATTCTATAAGTAATTAATTAAAAGATTAATAAAAATCATCAAACTGTTTTTAACAAGATTAATAACTTTTAAAATATATATTTAAATATTTTGTGCTAATAAAAGAACAAAATTATTTAGTTTTACTATCTTAAGTTTTAATAGAATTTTCTTAATACAAGATGTGATTGGCGTTGTCGCGGCTGGAAAAATGACAGAGTCACCACAATCATTTATTTGTTCCTAAGGAACAGTAAAATAATAATAAAATGTAATAGTTAAAGGTGAGAGACTAGGTTCAAGAGTCAATTAAGTAAGGGGAAGGTGTTATACACCCTTTACCTCCATTGTACTCAATGGGATCCTCCTACAATTCTAGGGTTAATGTATGTTTCTAAGGTGTTTGCTTGATTACTAATTAATTATTAATTATTTATTTATAGAAGATATCTTACTTAAATGGTTGAGAGATCAAAAAAGGTTCTTCATAACTATACTCGCTAGAGTTTACAACTTTATACCTACGTACTTCCGCATTAGGCGAAAGATCAGAGTACCGTAGTTATTTTTGAAAATGGTGATTGATTGATTGTTTTTATCCCTTGAAAATTCTCACGCATCGAGGGTGGAGAAGTGATTTTAGAAACTACCTCAATACACTAGGGTATATGTCTTATGGTTTAAAGTGAATTTGAATTGATTTTATCCTTTTATCCCTTGCAAAAATAGTGTTTTAATTTATTTAAGAAAATAGATTGGGAATCATAATTATGTGTTAGACATAATACCTTTATCCCGACTTTAATCCTGATTTAACCTTTGAGAATCCCTTAGTTTTATCCCCAATTGCATCCCGTGTCTTTATCCCGTTCTAACTTGAAAACATCATTTAATTAAATTAATAATAATATGTTAAATACGATATAATAATATAAATTAAATTAAAGGAATACAAATGAATTAAATTTGGATGTCACAAGATATATTCCTTATCCCTATTTTGTCCCATTTTTGATTCCCTTAAAACCCTAATAATTATCCCTGATTCTATTCTCTAATTCCTGATTTAATTAACCCTAATATAAATAATATAAATCCCTAATTAATTAAAATATTACTATCGTAATTAATTAATTAGATAAACATGTCATAAATAAATAACAAAAATTTATTTTTTTTTAATTTGAATTAATCCTAAATATTAAATGGATATATCTTAATTAATAGTTAATTAAGTAATTAATTAACTAAAAATTAAAAAATAAACGAATGGGGTGTATTATACCCTGGGTTAGCAAATGAGCTTGAAAATGGGGGGGGGGGGGGGGGGGGTAATTATCAAGGGCTAGAAAGCCCATTGCATTTTGAAGCCCACGATTGAGGACAATCCATGGAGAGAGTCAACGATTGACTCTCGTCCTGGAACGTTGGACCGATCTAACGCAATGCACACACATTTTTCCAAGAACGTTGGATCCTCATACCTGGTCAAAGTAATTAAAACAGAGGGATCAAATGGGAAGTCAATGGGTGTACATGGTATTCGCGCACGCAGAGAAGCATCCGTTGATTGAGATAGTCAACTGATCTGAAGGGCTCCGAGAGTGCCACTTGGCTGGCATCAGAGAGGTCACCATGGGGGTATATGACTCTCGTCCCCTTCAGCGCCCTCTCACTCTTCAATCTTCTTTCTCTCTCTCTTCTCTCAATTCTCTCTACTCTTCAATTTGCTCTCTGACCTCTCTCTAAACCCTTTCCTGAGATGCCCTTCACCACCACTCCAACCCCCACCGGACCACTACATTCATCATGTTCATTATGAACATGATGGACATCAACCCAAAAATGCAACCCCCAACCCAGAGACCATTGTTCCCCGCCCTGAACCACCTTGCACCTGAGGTCTCCGGTTGAAGTTCAATCGGTGTTCATCCGGGTGATAAACATCAACCCAGAAACCTCTTGAACCTAGAACCCTAACCCTAAACCTAAGAACCCTAACCCCAAAACGCTTTACACAAATGAACCCTAACCCTAAAGAAGATGAATCTTCATTTTCTTCCTTCGTCCCGAACCTCAACCTAACCCATATCGAACCTTAACTTACCCAGAATCATCCCAAACCCCTGTCAAACAAAAATTCCCAATTCCATGACCTTTTATCATGCATCAAACAACATATTCAACCAAACAAATCCCCAATTATAATCAATTTACCTGAACCCTAATCATCATACAATCAACAACATCAAACACTCAACAATATAATTTAGGAATCAAAGTTATACCAACCTACGGAGAAGAGACTTTCTCTGGCGAAAAGGTAATAATTTTACTTTACTCCGTTCTTTTTGTCTTTCCTTTCTTCCTTTTCTATCTCTTCCTTTTCTTTGATGCGAGGTACTGTGGGAATTGATCTGAAGGTTAAGCTCAAGATATTAGGGTTTCAAAGTGAAGAACCCTAAGTCTTCGGAGGCAGAGCTCTGGTGTGTTTGGCTTGATTGGTAGCAATAGTCCCTTAGAGTTTTCTTTTTCGTACTCAATTCTGATTTCAACTTAGGTTTTTGTAGAGTTTTTAGATTTTAGTTTTTTATTTTGATTGTTATGTAATTAGAAAGTTTAAATTTGATTCTAATTGAGATTTCATTAGATTAGGGTTTGTGAATTTGTAATGTATTAAGACTGATTTCCTTGTAAATTCAATTGCTCAGTGCCTCTGTAGTAAAATTAGAAAGTTTTAATTCCAACTTTTGATCTGCTTTTGTTTTACCGCGCGCAAGATTTAGGGTTTTGGATTAGGGAAGAAGATGATGAACCTGTGTCACACTTGACCCAGTTCAGGGGGTGGGTCCTGGGTTTGACCTAGTTGACCCTCGGGTTATCCAAATGACCTAGTAAAGAAAAAAAATAGTATGGGCCAGGCCCAACTCTAATTCCAAACAAAAATTCAAACAAACCGAAAATAATGATAAGAAACTCATTAATTATAATCCTCTAATATTTCAATAATAATAAACTTAATTACTTCTAAAGACTTGAAGTATTTTACTAATTTAATTAACCCAACACTCATCAACATTAGTTTAATAGACCAATTTAATCCAACACTTAGTTAAAACCAATTGGTTTACTAGTGTGTTTTAATCAACATTTTTATAAATTAATAAAAGTCAATTTGCCTTAGGTAAGAAGAAATTTAGTTCTACAATGTATCTCTAAGATTTTGATGATAACAAAGGATGAAACGAAAATGGTACCCTAACAAAATTTTTCTAAGTGTGTAGGACTCTGATCAAAACAATCAGATAGACAATCATCAGATATAGAATCAAGCTCTAAGATGCTACTCAAAAGATACGCGACCAGAAGCTCTAATTCTGATAAAATGAAGATGTTAGCTAAACTAAAGAAGTCAGACACTCTGAAGGGGAAGAATGACTCTAGACTCTGAAGACGTACGCTCTGAAGAAGTCAAATAAAGAGAAACTCTAAAGACAGTCAACAACAAGCATCCTCTGAAGTTGCAATCGCTAAATGAAGACTCTGACTATAAGATCCTCTGATTCAAGAAAGCTTAACATTGAAGAAACTCGCTTATGGTGTAGCGGGGTTTTCGTTACCTTTAGGTTTATTGACTAAACCAAAAGTCAACATACAATTCGATTCGCCACCGCACTTTTATTTGTCCAAAGGAAAGGCTAAAAAGCGAACAAAAGCCAAGAAGTTTTTCAAATCAAAAACTAATAAAAATGTCAGAGATCTAGGTAAGGGGGTTGGTTATGAAATGAGAAGGTTTTACGCACCCAAAACATCCTTAGTACTCTAAGGGAACCGTTTTTGCAAATATGTATTGTAGGTTGGTAGATTTGTGCAAATGATTGGAGGGATGAGAAGAGAATAAATTATATTTACAAATTTTGTTGTTTGAGTGGATGAACCCATTGCCTACGTACCATCACAAAGGAGGATCAAAACCTCGTAGTTCGGGGTAAAAATTTCAAAGGTTGGTGAATTGATTTTAATCAAAAGCCTTAAGGTCTTTTGGTTATCAAAGGGAGAAAACTCCACCTAAACCAATAATCCACCATGTGAGGAAGGCTTCAACATGGTAGTGAGGGGTTAACCCTATAATAAGCATGGAAGACTTATAATCCAACACTAAGGATGAGGTAAGATTTACATCAACCACTATGATAACTCAAACCTATAACTAATGTTTTTGAAAAGGTTTTAACAAAATGGCCATTGGAACCACAAAATAACTTGAAATGGGTTATATTTACAAGTTAGATTTATTTACAAAATGAAGTCAAAGTTGGATTAAAATTTATTTACAATGAGTATTTATGAAAATGGTTTTGAAAAGTCAAAGGCTTAAGGCCTAGGTTTCTAATTTGAAATAAAGTCAAAGTTTTGAAAAATGATTTTTGGCTTGGTTAGAGTGGGGAGAAGAAGAGAAGGGCTAGTCCTAAAGCATACAAAGATAAGAGGGGAAAGAAAAACCCTTGGAGTTCCTTTTCTTGAAGTCATATAGAGATGACTCAAGATGCTCCTTTCCTTTGGATTTAGCACACAAACAAGCAATCAATAATTTGAATTCAAGCTCCTAGGATCTCCATTTGGCTTGAATCTTAACTTGGCTACTCATGACAATGGTCCTCTTTTCACAATCTTAGGATGGGATCTATATCACACAAAAGCAAACATCAAAAAGCTCACAACACAATAAAGGTAATGGACCAAGAATGAGTTTAAGGAGAAGTCCTTTGAGATCAACTTTGAATTTTAGCATTCTAAAGGCATGAGGCCTAGTTGCTCTTCAACAAATTTTGCATTCTAAAGGCATGAGGCCTAGTTGCTCTTGAACTCCTTTAAGCATGGGTAAGTCCTAATTCTAAGTCCTTTCTCCTTTTGCATTTTTGGTTCACATTAAGACAAACACAAAACAACACAAAATAACAATATATTTATGTACAATAATAGGCTCAAATGAACAAAAGAAAAATGACATAAACATAAAATATGTGCTCAAGTGAGCAAAGATGAAAATCAAGATGAATAATGAGAAAGAAATAAATGACATTAAAAGTAAATGACAAGAATTTAAAAGCTCAAATTAAGGTTAGTGATTAGTAAGGTTATGTTAGTTTGTCATAAGAAAATATAGCGCTATGTTAAGCAATCGTAAGTGGACTAATGCAGTAGTCACACCTATCTGAGGCCGGTCAATAAAAATATAAGCAAAGAACACAAGTTAGAGGTCATAACTAGTAAGCCAAGCTCCATAAAATTGCCATGCCAAACAAAAGGGGAAGGGCCTTGTATTAACTTTTGGTTATTTGCTTGACCAAGAAGCAACCTATCTTGGACACAAAATAACTCACTTGATCATGGATCAAGTTGAGTTTGGTTTGGATCAAAGAAGGTTAAACCTCTCATTTGTCAAGACCAACCTCAAGACTTTAACTCACTGGCCATTGATGGAAAGAAAGGGATGAAGATGAAAGGGAGGGAGAAAGAAGTCAACAACCAATCCCAATTGATCAAAGTTGGATTAAATCAAACTCAATCAACACCAAACAAAAGAGAAATGAATATAACAAGTCAAGAAGTCAATGATATTTTTTTGGTATTTTTTGAATTAAAAGAAAATACAAATGAAAAATAAACAAACCAAAAGGAACCTCAAATTCAATTCAAAGCAACTTCAAAAAGTCCAGTTAAATTCTCATAGGTTCAACATAGTCAAACAAACTTTGACTAATTTTCTTACAAATTTTTGGAATCAGAAAGTAATTAAAAACAATTAAAAACAACCAAAAATAGCATAATATGAATTAAAATCTCAAATAATCTCAAAACAAATAAGAAATTGTTGAGACTATTTTTCATTGGCATATCATGATCCATAGATGCTATGAAAATATTTTTGTATTTTTTAAAAGTCAGAAAGTATTTTAAAATGAATTAAAATCAATACAAACCAAGTAATTCATAAAAAATATCAAATGAAGTCACACAAATAATTAAAAATCATAATATGAAACTAGTTTTTTCAAGAAATTTTTTGGAATTGGTCTCATATTTTTCTGACTTCAAATGAATTTTTACTGAATTTTTGAAAATAGAATGAATTAACAGAAAATAAAAGAAAATAAAAGTAAGCGAAAAAGGCACAGCCACATGATCTCGTTCATTAATTGACGTGGCACAAGGCAATGGTTCAGATCTGATGATGCACGCTACAATTGAGTCAAACGCGAAGCATGGTGCATTAAATGAAGTATTTAAAATGAATGAACAAGATTAGATCATAGCAACTAGATCCAAGGGCCAGGGAGTGACACACGTGGTGGTGGTGGTGGAAACCACCATCTTCTCCGACGAAGCAACAAATTCCGGCCACCAATTGCAGAAAATAAATCTTAATGAAAATTAAAAACAAGGCCATGGAAATGAAGCTCGTGTGATGGAGATCATTACTGTACCAATGGATTTCTCTCATTCTTCCTATATTGATAGAAATGTGAAGGAGAAAATCATGGTGTCCACACGGATTGCTCATGAAATGGTAAATTAAATGGATCAACATCTTGCCTCAAGTGTGAGGACTTCAGAAAACCACAGAAACGCAAGCAAACTACATTGAATTAGGAGTTTCAGATCCAAAAAGTTTGAATGGATACCTTTGAATTGATGAACTTCTGGCCACGAATTCTCCAAGATCCTTGCTCCTTCTTGATCTATGAATGTAATGAAAGTGATTGGCTAAGGAATCAGGCTTTAAAACTCAGCTAATGATACTGAATTTCAAGCTTGAAAGTATGAAATTTTTTGAGTGATTCCTTTGGTGAGGGCTATGGTTTCACTTCTGCAGCACTTGGGATCTCCAAAAAGGTTCACAAATGAAGCTCATGAAGGTGTTATTTATAGCTGAATGTGGCTGATCACACGCTTCTCTCATGTGCATGAGAATTTGAAAATTGGATGCATGGGCCTGTGTGGACGTGTGGGAGGCCCATGGATGAATGTAGAAGCTAGCTGAGTTCACATGAAAAGGATTTGGACATGCACATTGGACTGAAGCATGCTTGCAATTCAAGTTTCACCATAAAATACCAAAATGCACATAAATGAAAAGAATTTCGAAACTCCGAAATGGTAGATCCCATGTACTATTGTGAGTAATGGTTGGAAAGCCCTTGAAATAAGGAAAAAAAATTCATGTTGGGAAAAAAATCATTTGGCATGTGCAAATTGATCAAAAATGGCTTGGAAAATTCAAGTACAAAACATATTCAAATCACTTTGAAAAATTTCACCAAAAGCAAGCTTAATCAAACCCCTCTGTTTTCATGATGCAAGCTTCAAATGAAAATATCTCCAACATCAAAGTTGTATATATTTTCAATATGGTAAATCTAGAACCATTTGGATTTTCTATGACAAAGCTAGGGGCATTTAAAGTTGGGTACTTTTTCAAATTCAATGAATTAGGTCCAAGATGACCTATAATGTTTTGCATTATCACATGTATTTATTTTAGGATTATGAAATTTTGTCCAACATAAAATTTGAATTAGACATCTCAATATTTCCAATGCATTTTGTATCACCTCAAAATCATAAAAATTAAAGAAGTTATGCCCTTGGTAAGTTGACCCAAAATTAGGGTTTCAGTCAAAATGACCTATAATGTTTTGAAATTAATAATGACCTTCCAAGATTCAAATGGATTTTTGATGAACATGAAAGTTGTTCATATGGATATTAGGAACATGTTTTATCTTGGGGTCATCTTCATTTGACAAACACATCCAAAATTGTATCTCATTGATCCTCAGCTTAGTCAGATGACTTGACTGGTCAACTTTTCAAGGCCAAACTTCCAATCTTGATGAATGAATGATTGAGGGGCCTTAAATAGTCTCATATATGAATAAATTGATGAATTAAATAACTTCCCTTGATTAAAATTGATCAGAGGTTGAGATTTCTTCATGGGCAAGGCACAGTCAAAGCATAGTGAAATTAGGGTTTCCTTGGGAAACAATCTTCAAGCCCTTTGGGTTATCTTGATAAAATTGGCTAATTTAGATACTTGGGAGACATATATGATGATTAAGAACTTTGTGGACCATTTCCATGCTTTTTCTCATCTTCATCTAGCCATTGCATTGGGCTTAGGAGCCTCCTAGGAGCATTGTGGAGCACATGATCACTTGAGCTTAAAAAAAGAGAGTTAGTGACATATTTTTGTGATTTTGGTTAGTAATAAAATAAGAAAAGCAATAACATATAATACAAGCATGCTTGGTGGTCTCAAAACAGTAAAACAAGTCCCAACCCTAGGGTTAAAGAGCCAAACATGCTATAATCCTTGAGGCAATGCACTTGTGCAATAACATGATGCCATGAGGGATCTTAGGGTCAAAATTAAGGTCTTACAGATGCCCCTATTTAAGGTCATTCTAGCCGGAGATATAAGGTTAAAATCTTCGTCTCGACGAGATAGAATGAGCTTAAATAATATCAAAGAGACGAATTTTGGTCCCTAAGAGACCTCATGATGTAAATGTATGCATGCAAAATAAAATCTTCATGGTGAATAATTACCACAAAGAAAAAGAAATCGGGAGGAATTGAAGATCCATAGGAGTAACACACTCCCTAGGGAGACAGAGACTCTGGGGGGAATAAGGTAAAAAAGTGTGAGCAGGTCACGACTTGAAAACTTGCTGGGAGACACGAAGGGATTCCATGAAAATAAATCGATGGAAAGACTCGAGCTGACGCAAAGATGCATGTACTAGGGAATATGCCAATACAACAAAACTATCCATAAAGGACACATCGGATAAAACATCCGGACTCAGACCGGGACGTCCTCAAAGGACTCAGCTCAGGAAGAAACAACGAGGTATTACCGGTTACTGGGTAATAAACTCAAAGAGAGACATGTTATCAAAACACCGGTTACTGGGTGAGAGAACAACACGCTCAAGGAGAAAGAATATCTCAGACCGGTATAAGGGTGAAAGATATCAATCATTCGAAACATTTGAGGATGACCCAAAAGGCACATCTCAACTCAGGCAAATCTGACTCCACAGGGGACAAAAAGTCATAATAGGGAGCAGAAGGAAGGAACACCAGGGATACTGGTTACTGGGCATATAATAGGTGACCAACCAGGCGTGAATTGGGAACATATCCAAGACACTCATCATCCGAAAGGAGGGCTGAAAAAGCAAACTCGACTTACAGGATGGACATTCGATTCCACAAGGAAATACGAATCTTACTCGACCGGGGAAGAAAAAGACTTCGCCTGAAGAGCGCATACGACATATTATCTACTACCGTTATATGGGTAAAAACGTAGATAACATACTCGCATGGAAGATTATCCACAACCGGTTACTGGGTTAATAAAGGATAAATCGACCAAAAAGAAAGGACATCGGGATACCGATTACTGGGTATAAAATGATGACCAATCAGAAGGAGAAACAATCCTTACCAAACAAGGGTAAATGAAAGATGACTCGCTAGGGATAAATTGCATGACAAAAACAATTATCCAAGAGATATATCACCGGTTACTGGGTGATATACTCAAAACGAAGGAATATCAATACCGGATATTGAGTAAAGATAACCAACAAAGAGGGGATTACATCTACCGGTTACTGGGCAGAAAACCACAGAAATAGGACTTACAACTACCGATTACTAAGTAGAAGGCCACAAAATCCGTTGGGGAAAGAATGAACAATTACTGGTTACTGAGCAATTGAACAACTGGACCACAGGGAACTGCAGGGGATAACAAGAAAGGAAGATCAATCTAGGAACGAACTAGAAAGACACAATCAAACAAGACTCAACCCAATGAGGATATAACTCAGGGGAGTAATTCCACCCCGATACACAATTGGGGAGGAAACTGAAACAATAATCATCCACGAGGACATAACTCAGTGGGGAAGAAAGAAGAAAAAATAGACACTTTCTGCCTATGGGGCTGACTCTATATGGAGAGATCAGACTCAAACATCTGCTTGGGGAAGAACATTTCACCAATAGCAGGAGATAACAAGCAAAGATATATGGTAAAGAATGCATCATGAATATCCAAATGCTATGATTATGCACGTATATGCATGATTTGTGTATGATTAATGCTGACAAACAGAGATATCTAACACAAACAGGTCCAAGAATCACGAGCAGACACTCGACACAATGTCTCGACAAGAAAGGTGAAGCCTACTGGAGAATTTAGCTAGGGAACAACCCGAGAAGGATGAAAGTAAATCATCAGGGATATCAAACCCTATCCCAAGGCTACACTCGCTGTGGATACAAAGAAGATGTATTCAGGAGCAGCGAAAGAAGAGAATCAGACAGAGAACTCAACTTTGATGGGGATAGGCAAAGTCAGAGCTTCCAACTGCAGGAAATAACACTCTGCACAGGAGAAATCTTCTAGGAGCAAACAATCTTGACATAAGGAGGATGCAGAAGATCTATCAGGAAGTTTCCATCAACTCTCGGGGACAGGTGGTTAAATAACAATAAGATCCGTCGGAGAAGAAACTCTACTGGGGAAGCTTACCAAGGAATGATGTGAAACTCCGTGGGGAACAAACACCAATCATATGTACATCAATCAAAACATTCCCTTCTATCTGCCGGAGAGGAAACTCTGCAAAAGGGAATAATAGCATTTTTCTCCACTAGGGAAGGAAATAAACATCTTCACCACCAGCTCTGAATGCTAGAAGAAGTCTTCAGACCCGGAGGATATACAAACATCAAACTCTAATCTGGCAACCCTAATGGGGACAAGCTGTAAATGCTCTTGAGGGACTTACCCTGGCTGAAGAAATTGGAAATGAATCCTTCATCAACAAGCGACATACTGGGGTTACCTCCTTTCAAAATAAATGAAAAGGGAAACAAACCCTTTACCAACAGCACTAGGCAACTTCCTGCTGAGGAGACAAATATCTGGAAAGACAGCTCTGCAGGGAACACACGCTTACTCCGCTGGAGATTCTTACTCAGGCTGGGGAAAGACAACCTTCCTTATGAGCAATCAGTCGGGATAATGAGGCAAGGAAATATTCTCAGCTTAAAGCATATCAACTTTTATCAATTTATAAGGGATTTTAGGTCAGTCCACACAAGGGATGACAACCATACAAATGATAAAACACATACGCTAGTGCCTGATATAGAGGGATACACATCTCTAAAAGATCGAGGCAAAACTGGAAAAGAAAGGATCATCCACATATCAACATATATCAATCATGGATTGCTAAAATTCCGCGGGAGAAGCAAGTATGTATACAAAAACAAACTACTGAGAATGCATTAGATGAACATCCAAAATAGGGGAGAGCAATCCATAAGACAGATCAATCCACTGCCATCAAGAAGAACTTCTCATACCAGACTCTCTAGGAAGTTGATGATGTATCGTTCTTTCTGCGCTCGCTGGGGAGACAACTTGAATACTGATGAAGAGGATATAACAATGCCAAAATATTGAACAAATGTCTTACCCTTTGATGATCATACTATCCTTGGGAAAGCACTGAGGACATTCCACTTATCCTTTCAGTCATTGTGGATGTTCACTTTGTTTAAAACAATTTATTTATGAAAACTTTATTTGTTTAAATAATGATATTTATCAATTAAAACACGCAAACGTTTGTTAAACAGAAACAAATGAGAGTGCAAAGAATTGGATAAAAGGATCAAATTTATTTATGAGAATGGTAGTCCGAAAATGGCGAGACTCCATGGATCTTTACAAATTTGAAATTGGTGATATACATGGAAAAGGGCTACATTGAACATAATGACCGTTTCTCCACAAACTCCGAATCCACTGTATTTGAAACTTCAGTTGATGATGACTGAGTGAGAATCTTTGACAGACGATGGTTGTAGAACAAAGTCTTGTCAGGATGCAGTTACTTGCCAAATCCCTAATTTTTTCCTAGATTTCCCCAGGGTGAGGTACTCAATCTAGCGGGATATATATTCATTTCTTTTCTCTAACTTTTGCCTGGACGCTGTAGCACCTCAAAATTTGCCCTCCTCATTCATGCATTCATTTTTAGGTCATTTTGCATTTTCATATTGCATTTCATCATGTCAATCAGAATTAGATCCAAGAAGCCTGAATATCATCCAAGACACTTTGTGGGTCCTATCTGGGTGATCAGTCAACACAAGGGAATGAATTAGGTTACTTCCAACATGTTCAAATGAGGTCTATTCATCATTCAAAGCATTAATCTTAAAGGAACAAAGGTCCAGGACACAGGTTACCAAGTTTGGAAAAGCAGAGCCTGAGCTGTCATGCTCGCTAGGCGAGCAACATGGTTCGCTAAGCGAACTGAACTGTCATGCTCGCTAAGCGAGCAGATCCTTCGCTAGGCGAAGCTCACGCGTTTGAGAAAAATAACAGAAAGTCTTGGGTTTGAGTTTCTCTCATTTGAGCCCACAAAGCCACGAAAATTAGGCTATATATACTAGACTCCCATCTCCCAAAAAGAGCTGACCTAAAAAGACTTGAGCTAACCTGATATAAACCTAAACCTAACAAAGCCAGAGAGGAAGCTAACAGAGTTCAGAGCAACCTCCATACACTGAAGGGAACCCATCGGCAAAGAACCAGCTCTGCCTCATACAAACCCTGAGATTGTTCTGCAAACCCCGGTGCAATCCAATTTCATTCAATCTCTCCAATCAGGTTTGCCTTATTCCCGTTACTCTATGCTTAATTTGAATACTCTGAATGTGTGAGGTATTATCGTGAGGTTTTTCCCACGGATTTAGATGTATAGGAATATGTAAATCAATGCCTTGAATGTTAATCGTTTAATTTCTGAAATGTGTACCATAGGGTTTGGGGTTACCGAGATCGGCCTGTTATCAATGAAGAACCCAAAACCCGTAGGCGTTTGCTAGCACCTTCGCTAGGCGAGCCTGCAGCGAAGCTTCGTTAAGCTTTCGCTAGGCGATGCAGCAGCGATCACGACAGTAGTTGTTTTTCTGTTTGCTCTAATCTGTTTTGTGTTCTGTAGTGACATGTTTTTCTATTGCATCCATGCATTGCTTCCTAACCTGTTTGTTGAGTTTTTGTGAGGGCTCACCTGACTCTTGCAGAGATGGCTTGGTATTCCACTTTATTTGTGGGATACCACCTGGAGGTTTATTCCGATTACCTGTACTGATTCACTTTCTTTGATGGTGCGAGCTTGGGAGATCTCGGGGTTTCTGATTTCTTTAGTTGTTGTTGCTTCGGATCTTTATCCGTGTGGTACTTTTACCCCCTTTCCCGCATTTTACCGCTTTCTTAGCTGGAAGACCTCAATAGGAGGCAATGTTTTTTTTGTGTGTGTTTGAGCCCCCTTGTCGGCAGATTTACTTTATGATACATGTTTTGTATGGTGTGGTCGTCTCCCCATAGGATTGCTAGGCTTCGTATAGTCTCTCATTTGCATGTCAATTAAGGTAGCATTGTTCCTTCGTCTAGGACTTCCTTTTTGCATGAGCATTCCTAAAACCCAGCAACTCATTGATTTTTCTTCTCCTAAGAACACGTTTACTCCTTCTACTACAGGCGAGTAAGTCTCCAAAGGTCGAGCATCCGGTGGAGTGCGTAGTAACGTCGTTCAACCCTTACCCCGTAGTTAGCCGAACTACGGCTTGCTCTGATTCTCATTCCAAATGAGATACGTAGGCATAAGACGCGATGTCTTAATGAGCACACTCCTCTTTAACCCCTAGGTAGCCGAGCTACGAAGACTCTGATTCTCATATTCGGATGAGATACGTATGCAGTGGATGCGACATCCGTGCGAGTCATTTTCTTTTGACCCCCCTTTTAGTAAATAGTACGTTAGATAAACCTACACCCTTTAGACAAGAACAACAAAAGTGGATCCCGTAGAGTAATACGGATGCGTAGGGGTGCTAATACCTTTCCTTCGCATAATCGGCTCCCGAACCCAAGATTTGGTTGCGAGACCTTGTCTTTTCCTTTCCTTTTTTCAGGTTTACCTCGAGCGTTTCCTTTCCCTCATTTGGGATAAATAACGCACGGTGGCGACTCTTCTGTCATTTCTTTCTCGTCGGTTGTTTTTTTCACACTATTTTTTAGGTTGCGACAGCTGGCGACTCTGCTGGGGATCCGGTTTCCCTAAGCGAGTCCCTCCTAGCTTTTGTAGTTTTCTTGTTTGTTGGGTGTTTATTCTTTTGTACAATTATTTATTTACCTGCTTTACCTTATTGCATTCATGTACATATGTCTGCTGTATCTGTGGGTTCTGTTGGGGTGGGATGTTCTATGAGATAAGCCCACTACCCAGGCTTGAGCGTACACACAGGTTTTAGAGTGGATAGTCATGAGGCTTGCGTGGCATGTTGCTACGTTAAGTCGTTCATGAGACCCACATTCCAGACGAGGTTTCTTTTGGATATATTCTGTCCTACGGGTGTTCCGTAACGACATGATGTTCCTTTAGAAATCGTCGACTCTGGTGACCATTCCCCGAGAACTCAGTTGAGGCCTCTCCTTCGAGACGCGTTTATGTTAGCTCTGGTGGGCGCATTCTGATAACATGAAATAATATCACATTTTTGGATTCAATTTAATTAAATTATATTATTATTTGTTTCGCTTTATTTCATTTTATCCGATATTACTTGGTATTTTTCCTTCTATTTGTCTTAGGTAACTTATTTGAAGCATAAGTGCAAAAGGAAGGAAAAGGGGGTGCAAAAAGATGAGGAAAGCAAAAGCCCAGCCCACAATTACAAGCCAGGAGCGCTGAACCTGTGACGACCGCCACACAAGGTGTGACGAGCGTCACGCCTTACTACCTTGTGTTACGAGCGTAACACATAGTGTGACGCCCGTAACACCCTGTAATACCCCAAAATTTACCCTTCATTTTTCCTGGAAGCATACGCTTTACACCTCATGCATGCATTCATTTTTAGGTCATTTAACATTAGATACATTGCATTTCATCATGTCAATCAGAATTAGATCCAAGAAACTTTATTTAAAAAAAAAACGAAAAAAATAATATATATATATATATATATATATATATAAAAAATAATAAATAAATAAAAGAAAAAATCTCAGACTTGGACCTCTCTCAAAAGCCCACTAAGCTACCAATATTAGATTATAACATTAAAAAAAACAATGTTCATTCCAAGAATAGAGAAACGAACGTAACTTTGGAAGACCAAACGATTTTCTGAACATAGAACAAACACTCTGAGCTAAAGCGTTTATTTCATACGTCGGTGTATATATAAGCCCACAAAGATAAAAAGAAAGAGAACCCAAGGGTTTTCATTACAATTAACTTAGTCTAGTTAATTAATTTAATGTTGTTAGGGTTTTCTTTATTTAATTTGTTCGTTAATTACTATTAATATAAAAATCAATATTTTATATTTTATGACTAATTAGGAAAATGATAGGATAATTTAAGGATTATTAGGATAATTAGGAACTATAATTTTATTAGGATAATTAAAAATTAATTAGTGAACATATATTAGCATACCATAAGAACATATATTTAGAATTAGTGAACATACATTGCAAGGACAAGAAAAAAAGTTAAATTATTCAACAGTTTATTCTAATTATGAGTAAAAGACAAGAAAGTTAAATAAAACCAGTCAACAGTGTAACAGAATCCACTTACCAATAAAAGGTCAAAGAAATATTCAATAAAATTGGATCCAAGAACACACTGAGACCTATAGTGCAAGAAAAAGTAAAAAAAAAAAACAAAATTGAAAACAAGAACCTTAATAAGATTAATAAGGTTAAAACACGATAGATATAAATTAATCTTAATTAGAACAAGAATATGAAATTACCAAATAGTTCTGTCGTGAAGGTCCCAATCCCCAACCAGAACAGGGAGAGCGAAGAAATCTACACAAAATTTCAAGTCAAATTCAGAATCCATAAAATGAACCTTGATTATAACATTAAAAAAAAACAATGTTCATTCCAAGAATAGAGAAACGAACGTAACTTTGGAAGACCAAACGATTTTCTGAACATAGAACAAACAGTCTGAGCTAAAGCGTTTATTTCATACGTCGGTGTATATATAAGCCCACAAAGATAAAAAGAAAGAGAACCCAAGGGTTTTCATTACAATTAACTTAGTCTAGTTAATTAATTTAATGTTGTTAGGGTTTTCTTTATTTAATTTGTTCGTTAATTACTATTAATATAAAAATCAATATTTTATATTTTATGACTAATTAGGAAAATGATAGGATAATTTAAGGATTATTAGGATAATTAGGAACTATAATTTTATTAGGATAGTTAAAAATTAATTAGTGAACATATATTAGCATACCATAAGAACATATATTTAGAATTAGTGAACATACATTGCAAGGACAAGAAAAAAAGTTAAATTATTCAACAGTTTATTCTAATTATGAGTAAAAGACAAGAAAGTTAAATAAAAGCAGTCAACAGTGTAACAAAATCCACTTACCAATAAAAGTTCAAAGAAATATTCAATTCAATTGGATCCAAGAACACACTGAGACCTATAGTGCAAGAAAAAGTAAAAAAAAAACAAAATTGAAAACAAGAACCTTAATAAGATTAATAAGGTTAAAACACGATAGATATAAATTAATCTTAATTAGAACAAGAATATGAAATTACCAAATAGTTCTATCGTCAAGGTCCCAATCCCCAACCAGAACAGCGAGAGCGAAGAAATCTACACAAAATTTCAAGTCAAATTCAGAATCCATAAAACGAACCTTGATTATAA
This sequence comes from Lathyrus oleraceus, assembly GCF_024323335.1. Classification (NCBI taxonomy): domain Eukaryota; kingdom Viridiplantae; phylum Streptophyta; class Magnoliopsida; order Fabales; family Fabaceae; genus Lathyrus; species Lathyrus oleraceus. The sequence goes on along the minus strand of NW_026112771.1, from coordinate 24,700 downwards.
CATTAAAAAAAACAATGTTCATTCCAAGAATAGAGAAACGAACGTAACTTTGGAAGACCAAACGATTTTCTGAACATAGAACAAACACTCTGAGCTAAAGCGTTTATTTCATACGTCGGTGTATATATAAGCCCACAAAGATAAAAAGAAAGAGAACCCAAGGGTTTTCATTACAATTAACTTAGTCTAGTTAATTAATTTAATGTTGTTAGGGTTTTCTTTATTTAATTTGTTCGTTAATTATTATTAATATAAAAATCAATATTTTATATTTTATGACTAATTAGGAAAATGATAGGAACTATAATTTTATTAGGATAATTAAAAATTAATTAGTGAACATATATTAGCATACCATAAGAACATATATTTAGAATTAGTGAACATACATTGCAAGGACAAGAAAAAAAGTTAAATTATTCAACAGTTTATTCTAATTATGAGTAAAAGACAAGAAAATTAAATAAAACCAGTCAACAGTGTAACAGAATCCACTTACCAATAAAAGTTCAAAGAAATATTCAATTCAATTGGATCCAAGAACACACTGAGACCTATAGTGCAAGAAACAGTAAAAAAAACAAAATTGAAAACAAGAACCTTAATAAGATTAATAAGGTTAAAACACGATAGATATAAATTAATCTTAATTAGAACAAGAATATGAAATTACCAAATAGTTCTATCGTCAAGGTCCCAATCCCCAACCAGAACAGCGAGAGCGAAGAAATCTACACAAAATTTCAAGTCAAATTCAGAATCCACAAAACGAACCTTGATTATAACATTAAAAAAAAACAATGTTCATTCCAAGAATAGAGAAACGAACGTAACTTTGGAAGACCAAACGATTTTCTGAACATAGAACAAACACTCTGAGCTAAAGCGTTTATTTCATACGTCGGTGTATATATAAGCCCACAAAGATAAAAAGAAAGAGAACCCAAGGGTTTTCATTACAATTAACTTAGTCTAGTTAATTAATTTAATGTTGTTAGGGTTTTTTTTATTTAATTTGTTCGTTAATTACTATTAATATAAAAATCAATATTTTATATTTTATGACTAATTAGGAAAATGATACGATAATTTAAGGATTATTAGGATAATTAGGAACTATAATTTTATTAGGATAATTAAAAATTAATTAGTGAACATATATTAGCATACCATAAGAACATATATTTAGAATTAATGAACATACATTGCAAGGACAAGAAAAAAAGTTAAATTATTCAACAGTTTATTCTAATTATGAGTAAAAGACAAGAAAATTAAATAAAACCAGTCAACAGTGTAACAGAATCCACTTACCAATAAAAGTTCAAAGAAATATTCAATTCAATTGGATCCAAGAACACACTAAGACCTATAGTGCAAGAAAAAGTAAAAAAAAAAACAAAATTGAAAACAAGAACCTTAATAAGATTAATAAGGTTTAAACACGATAGATATAAATTAATCTTAATTAGAACAAGAATATGAAATTACCAAATAGTTCTATCGTCAAGGTCCCAATCCCCAACCAGAACAGCGAGAATCTACACAAAATTTCAAGTCAAATTCAGAATCCATAAAACGAACCTTGATTATAAGATTAAAAAAAACAATGTTCATTCCAAGAATAGAGAAACGAACGTAACTTTGGAAGACCAAACGATTTTCTGAACATAGAACAAACACTCTGAGCTAAAGCGTTTCTTTCATACGTCGGTGTATATATAAGCCCACAAAGATAAAAAGAAAGAGAGCCCAAGGGTTTTCATTACAATTAACTTAGTCTAGTTAATTAATTTAATGTTGTTAGGGTTTTCTTTATTTAATTTGTTCGTTAATTACTATTAATATAAAAATCAATATTTTATATTTTATGACTAATTAGGAAAATGATACGATAATTTAAGGATTATTAGGATAATTAGGAACTATAATTTTATTAGGATAATTAAAAATTAATTAGTGAACATATATTAGCATACCATAAGAACATATATTTAGAATTAATGAACATACATTGCAAGGACAAGAAAAAAAGTTAAATTATTCAACAGTTTATTCTAATTATGAGTAAAAGACAAGAAAATTAAATAAAACCAGTCAACAGTGTAACAGAATCCACTTACCAATAAAAGTTCAAAGAAATATTCAATTCAATTGGATCCAAGAACACACTAAGACCTATAGTGCAAGAAAAAGTAAAAAAAAAAACAAAATTGAAAACAAGAACCTTAATAAGATTAATAAGGTTTAAACACGATAAATATAAATTAATCTTAATTAGAACAAGAATATGAAATTACCAAATAGTTCTATCGTCAAGGTCCCAATCCCCAACCAGAACAGCGAGAATCTACACAAAATTTCAAGTCAAATTCAGAATCCATAAAACGAACCTTGATTATAAGATTAAAAAAAACAATGTTCATTCCAAGAATAGAGAAACGAACGTAACTTTGGAAGACCAAACGATTTTCTGAACATAGAACAAACACTCTGAGCTAAAGCGTTTCTTTCATACGTCGGTGTATATATAAGCCCACAAAGATAAAAAGAAAGAGAGCCCAAGGGTTTTCATTACAATTAACTTAGTCTAGTTAATTAATTTAATGTTGTTAGGGTTTTCTTTATTTAATTTGTTCGTTAATTACTATTAATATAAAAATCAATATTTTATATTTTATGACTAATTAGGAAAATGATAGGATAATTTAAGGATTATTAGGATAATTAGGAACTATAATTTTATTAGGATAGTTAAAAATTAATTAGTGAACATATATTAGCATACCATAAGAACATATATTTAGAATTAGTGAACATACATTGCAAGGACAAGAAAAAAAGTTAAATTATTCAACAGTTTATTCTAATTATGAGTAAAAGATAAGAAAATTAAATAAAAGCAGTCAACAGTGTAACAGAATCCACTTACCAATAAAAGTTCAAAGAAATATTCAATTCAATTGGATCCAAGAACACACTGAGACCTATAGTGCAAGAAAAAGTAAAAAAAAAACAAAATTGAAAACAAGAACCTTAATAAGATTAATAAGGTTAAAACACGATAGATATAAATTAATCTTAATTAGAACAAGAATATGAAATTACCAAATAGTTCTATCGTCAAGGTCCCAATCCCCAACCAGAACAGCGAGAGCGAAGAAATCTACACAAAATTTCAAGTCAAATTCAGAATCCATAAAATGAACCTTGATTATAACATTAAAAAAAACAATGTTCATTCCAAGAATAGAGAAACGAACGTAACTTTGGAAGACCAAACGATTTTCTGAACATAGAACAAAACTCTGAGCTAAAGCGTTTATTTCATACGTCGGTGTATATATAAGCCCACAAAGATAAAAAGAAAGAGAACCCAAGGGTTTTCATTACAATTAACTTAGTCTAGTTAATTAATTTAATGTTGTTAGGGTTTTCTTTATTTAATTTGTTCGTTAATTACTATTAATATAAAAATCAATATTTTATATTTTATGACTAATTAGGAAAATGATAGGATAATTTAAGGATTATTAGGATAATTAGGAACTATAATTTTATTAGGATAATTAAAAATTAATTAGTGAACATATATTAGCATACCATAAGAACATATATTTAGAATTAGTGAACATACATTGCAAGGACAAGAAAAAAAGTTAAATTATTCAACAGTTTATTCTAATTATGAGTAAAAGACAAGAAAATTAAATAAAACCAGTCAACAGTGTAACAGAATCCACTTACCAATAAAAGTTCAAAGAAATATTCAATTCAATTGGATCCAAGAACACACTGAGACCTATAGTGCAAGAAAAAGTAAAAAAAAAAACAAAATTGAAAACAAGAACCTTAATAAGATTAATAAGGTTAAAACACGATAGATATAAATTAATCTTAATTAGAACAAGAATATGAAATTACCAAATAGTTCTATCGTCAAGGTCCCAATCCCCAACCAGAACAGCGAGAGCGAAGAAATCTACACAAAATTTCAAGTCAAATTCAGAATCCATAAAATGAACCTTGATTATAACATTAAAAAAAACAATGTTCATTCCAAGAATAGAGAAACGAACGTAACTTTGGAAGACCAAACGATTTTCTGAACATAGAACAAAACTCTGAGCTAAAGCGTTTATGTCATACGTCGGTGTATATATAAGCCCACAAAGATAAAAAGAAAGAGAACCCAAGGGTTTTCATTACAATTAACTTAGTCTAGTTAATTAATTTAATGTTGTTAGGGTTTTCTTTATTTAATTTGTTCGTTAATTACTATTAATATAAAAATCAATATTTTATATTTTATGACTAATTAGGAAAATGATAGGATAATTTAAGGATTATTAGGATAATTAGGAACTATAATTTTATTAGGATAATTAAAAATTAATTAGTGAACATATATTAGCATACCATAAGAACATATATTTAGAATTAGTGAACATACATTGCAAGGACAAGAAAAAAAGTTAAATTATTCAACAGTTTATTCTAATTATGAGTAAAAGACAAGAAAATTAAATAAAACCAGTCAACAGTGTAACAGAATCCACTTACCAATAAAAGTTCAAAGAAATATTCAATTCAATTGGATCCAAGAACACACTGAGACCTATAGTGCAAGAAAAAGTAAAAAAAAAAACAAAATTGAAAACAAGAACCTTAATAAGATTAATAAGGTTAAAACACGATAGATATAAATTAATCTTAATTAGAACAAGAATATGAAATTACCAAATAGTTCTATCGTCAAGGTCCCAATCCCCAACCAGAACAGCGAGAGCGAAGAAATCTACACAAAATTTCAAGTCAAATTCAGAATCCATAAAACGAACCTTGATTATAACATTAAAAAAAACACAATGTTCATTCCAAGAATAGAGAAACGAACGTAACTTTGGAAGACCAAACGATTTTCTGAACATAGAACAAACACTCTGAGCTTATTTCATACGTCGGTGTATATATAAGCCCACAAAGATAAAAAGAAAGAGAACCCAAGGGTTTTCATTACAATTAACTTAGTCTAGTTAATTAATCTAATGTTGTTAGGGTTTTCTTTATTTAATTTGTTCGTTAATTACTATTAATATAAAAATCAATATTTTATATTTTATGACTAATTAGGAAAATGATAGGATAATTTAAGGATTATTAGGATAATTAGGAACTATAATTTTATTAGGATAATTAAAAATTAATTAGTGAACATATATTAGCATACCATAAGAACATATATTTAGAATTAGTGTACATACATTGCAAGGACAAGAAAAAAAGTTAAATTATTCAACAGTTTATTCTAATTATGAGTAAAAGACAAGAAAATTAAATAAAACCAGTCAACAGTGTAACAGAATCCACTTACCAATAAAAGTTCAAAGAAATATTCAATTCAATTGGATCCAAGAACACACTGAGACCTATAGTGCAAGAAAAAGTAAAAAAAAAACAAAATTGAAAACAAGAACCTTAATAAGATTAATAAGGTTAAAACACGATAGATATAAATTAATCTTAATTAGAACAAGAATATGAAATTACCAAATAGTTCTATCGTCAAGGTCCCAATCCCCAACCAGAACAGCGAGAGCCAAGAAATCTACACAAAATTTCAAGTCAAATTCAGAATCCATAAAACGAACCTTGATTATAACATTAAAAAAAAACAATGTTCATTCCAAGAATAGAGAAACAAACGTAACTTTGGAAGACCAAACGATTTTCTGAACATAGAACAAACACTCTGAGCTAAAGCGTTTATTTCATACGTCGGTGTATATATAAGCCCACAAAGATAAAAAGAAAGAGAACACAAGGGTTTTCATTACAATTAACTTAGTCTAGTTAATTAATTTAATCACTACGCCAAATAAGGGAAAAGAGGGCGCTTATTTTGGCCTATAACAGCGCTTTTAAGCGCCCTCTAATCTGGCGCTGGCATAGGTAAAGACAGCGCTTTGTTTTCCTGGAGAAAGCGCTGTCTAAAGGCCCACATTATAGTGCGCTTTATGAAAAAAGCGCCCTCTGGAGTGGTCCATAAAGGGACACCTTAGAGGGCGCTTTCTGGAAAAAGCGCCCTCTAAAGTTGTCAATGTAAAGTGTTTAGAGGGCGCTTATTTTTTTAAAATAACTAACACTTTAGAGGGCGCTTTCTGTAGAAAGCGCCCTCTAAAGTTGTCAATGTAAAGTGTTTAGAGGGCGCTTTCTGGACAAAGCGCCCTCTAAAGTTCTCAATGTAAAGTGTTTAGAGGGCGCTTCCTACAGAAAGCGCCCTCTAAAGTGTTAGTTATTTTAAAAAAATTTGTTTGAAAAACAGTGGATATTTAATTGGTAACCTGTTCGCATGCTGCAAAAGTGTAAAATTCATATTGATTTCATCCTTTAATCCAATGTTATACACCATTAATCCATTGATATATACAACATGAATCCATTTATATACAACATTAATCCTCCATATATACAACATTAATATATGATTCTTTGATCAACAATATACAACAACATATTCATGATTTAGTAAAAGTACAACAACAATATACAACATATATACAACAACAGCATACAACAACAACATTCCATACATATATGTACAACAATATACAACCTAGCTATATGATTCTTTGATCAACAATGAATTGACACAATTCATCCTTCATTTCATCCAAATGAGCTCTTGAGTAAGATTTGTATTCCTCAAAGTACTACAATTAAGAGAATAAAACATATTCATGATTTAGTAACAAATTAGATTAGTTATCCGATAATATTAAAATAAACCCTAAGTTATTATTCCATACCATTTTTGGGATGTCTATACGATTCAATGCAATGATATCTCTCATAAATCTCAATACAAAAAATCCGCAATCGACCGAATTATTTTGCTGAGGACACTACACAGAAAAACAAACAATATATATATAGTTAATTTCTTACAAACACTATTATAAGCAAAAAAACAAACACTATTATAAGCAAAAATAAGATACTTAATATATACCTGAACTCTGACCCAGGTAATGTCCTTCCTAATGCGGTAATTCTTTTTCGATCTAAATTTTAGTATTGCCCTAACAAAATAAAAACGTATATTGAGATCAATCTGACAGACATAATTAAATATAGAAATACACAGGAATATTTAGGGGAATTTCACTTAAGTGTCAACCGTCTTCTTCAAACCCGGATATTTACTCCAATCACCCGATAACGAATCGAGATAATACACTATTAGTCTCGAAAGATCCATAGCAACCAACACCCAGTGGCCACTGTAAAATAAAACAAAAATTTAGATGAATGAAAATTTTCTACGTAAAAGATATACATAGATTAGAATGAAATTATTAGAAAGAAAATCTAACCCGTTGCCAGAATTAAACGGTAAAAAAAACAAACTGCGTGTAGTATTATCGCCGGCCGCCATGAATCTATCGACTAGATCATTCTTTACGGATGTTGGATTTTTCGATATTAACGTTGCGTTGACACGGGAAGCAGCAATAAAATTGAAACGGTTACACAATTCAGTTCCCCGCATCAATTTGTCATACATATACCTTAAATAGAAACATAATAAATATTAGACTACTCATTGAAATGTGTAAATAAATTGTTCAACTAAGTAAATTATAGATTGATCGGAGTACCATATGTATGTATGAATGATAGCGATGCCCAATTCGTCGTGCTCAAAAAGTTGTTGCATGTCCTCCTTTCCAATTATTTCGAAATGAGCTTTTCCGAAAACACCTTCATCAAAATCTATACTACGAATGGACCCGTCCATAATATCGGACTCTTCCACCATTTTCTCAAGACGCATCATAATTTGAGATTTTGTCCCGGCCGTCGTTGGAATATCCTTCGTTGGAATATCCTTCGTTGGAATATCCTTCGTTGGAATATCCTTCGTTGGAATATCCTTACCATCGCTTTTCAACTTTCGACCGGGAACCTAAAAATTCATATAAAATAAATCATTACTTTTTGTGATGCAAAAGAATCGTTGTGTATATAATTCAATGGGTATATATATTTGTACCTCTTTTTGAGATGCAACCGACTCGATGCGTCTTGAAATCCCTTTACCAGCTTTAGGGGTGGGTCTTGTAGGAGTCTAACATTACCATGTAATAAGGATTGATTAAATATCATAATTGTAGCTAAATTGAAATGTGAATTCTAAATATTCATAATCATTTAGAACATATATACCTCGGCATCAGGGAAAATTAGATCTGACGGCCAACCAACAAAGGATCCGACTGCATCTCGCATCAACGTTGTCTCTGAAACAACGTCGGGTAATGGTAGACGGGCGTCCGTATCTAATACGAGGTCAACCGAAACTTTCATAAATCCCACCGGGAGGGGATTATGGTGAAGTAATTCACCCGAAGTATTGTGCACTTTTCCCTTGCCAACCATGCGATAAGTTGGTGACGATAGATACAGCTGACAAGGTGAAATGCCCTAAACCAATAATAAATGTTATTGTTAACTTGTATATGTGTCAAGTAAAAAAGTGCTATTTTAATTTCATAATAACATATATAATTACCTCGGGAAATTTCGGTTGATGATTGATACTAGCTCGGTCACTAGTATCTTTTGCCTCGGAAGCGCACCTTTCCTCTCTATACCTTGCATTCTCGTTTTGCAGTTGGAGTACTTGTGCCCTTAACTCCGCCAAGGTCTCCATCACCTCTTTGTTGGTAGGATTTTTTGTTTTTGTTTTTTTATAAAATGACGACGGAGTCACACCAAAACCCTTACCCCTCACACGACCGGAATACTCAGGAACATTTAGTACTCGACTAAGTACGCTCCTGCAATCCTGGACCTCGGTTGAAGGGGTTTGGGATAAAGTCTCCTGAAATATTATTAGAGGAGATTAAAAATGAATTATATGTCTAACAAAATTTTCGATATAATTAAAGAAATAATGTTACATATACTTACACATTCGTCATAAACATTTTGGACCGCTTCAACGACAGCCCCATCCTTCCCAACCCGAGCAGCCTTCCATAATACGTGGTCCGGAAGAGATGTTGCGTCACTTTTCTCCTCGGCTAGCTACACATTGAATTAGATTATAAGATCATCAATTATAACATATTGTGACAATGTATAAGCTCATAGCATTTGAATATACTCACAATTCTTTGTTGTAACCGTGCATAACCCGTACGCCCTTTTTTGTACGGATACGCGGGTTTTGATGCCCTTTTCCTATTTATGTCGCTTATTTCCTGGATAAAAAAGTTTAAGGCATATTAGAACCAAGTAACTTAACAATTGTATAATACCATAATTAATAGACATTACATGGAATTTTTCGTTTCTTCGTTTGGCGACAAAGTTATCCCATTCATCGGCTGAAATAATCTCGGCATACTTCATTGGCCGTTCTCCTTCAACAAATTTTCCTTCCTCATCCTTGAGAAATTTGTTGCACAAAAAGGATCGAAATCCTCGGAGTCTTTTTCCGGCCAATTGAATACAATATTTTTGCCGGCTTTCATCGATGTGAAAGGATCTCTAAAAAACATACAAATGGAGTGTGTTATTATAAAGTAATATTATAACAATATATGGTTAACAAATAGTCAACAAAAAAAACATATAACAATATATGGTAAGTACCTGTATCTCCGACCATATTTTTTCCTTGCCAACCTTCAAGTCCGGACTTCTCCAATTATCACATGTAATCGGAATATGTTGGCGAACAAGGAAACCAATGTAACTTGCCAACATTGAACCGTTAGGCTCAATTAGTTGGTCTTCAGCACTCCAATGTACTTCAAATTTTACACCCTTGTCTCTTGCACGAATGATTGACTTCATAACAGTCAATCCTCGTTTGATTTCTTTTTCAACATTATTACGTGATTCATTCGCGGCATGGGTATCGTCTTGGTTAGCCATTTTATCTGTAATATAGAAATGATTCAATAAGACCCAAGTAAGACAATGATTCAATACGTGAACACATTTACTGCATGCACAAACTTACTGCATACACATTTACTCACACACACCTACTGCATGCAAAAGACCAATGCAAACTTATGGTGTTTGGAACATGAACAAACTTGCATCCATAATCATCAAACTTCCAAGCACAAGCTCAAACACACTTCAAATATATCAGTTTTCAATCAGAAATAAAAAACTCAGTTTGCCCTAAACAACATTAATCAACATAATGCACAAAATGAAAAACTAAGTTTAGAAAATGCCCTAATCAAACACATGAAGAAAGTGAACGGTAACGATGGAGAAGAGAAATACCTTAAAGGTGACGGTAACGATGGAGAAGAAAGTGAACAGTGACGGTGGAAGAGGTTAACGCAGTGAACGTGAACGGTGAGGGAGGGAGAACGAACGGCGACGATGACGGTGAGGGAGGGAGAACGAACGGAGGACGAGAGTAATCGCAGTAGAGAGTAATCGCAGTTGAGAGAAAACCCAGTTACGTAAACGAAATAGCTTATAGAGAGGGAAAATAAAGAGACATGCAGTATATGTTATAATTTTAATGTTTACTAAAGGGGACCTTAGAGGGCGCTTTTTTAAAAAAAGCGCCCTCTAAAGGGGGCCTAAGAGGGCGCTTCTGAAAGCGCTCTCTAAGGCTTTCCAAAAGCGCCTTCTAAACTGGAAATGTACATGGACTTAGAGAGCGCTTTTTCAAAAGCGCCCTCTAAGGGTAACCTTAGAGGGCGCTTTCACAAAAGCGCCCTCTATTGTTGTCCCTCCATTTTTTTTTTGGCTTCACTTTAGAGGGCGCTTAGTGACAAAAGCGCCCTCTAAAGGGGGCCTAAGAGGGCGCTTCTAAAAGCGCTCTCTAAGGCTTTCCAAAAAGCGCCTTATAAACTGGAAATGTACATGGACATAGAGAGCGCTTTTTTAGAAGCGCCCTCTAAGGTTACCCTTAGAGGGCGCTTTCAATAAAGCGTCCTCTATTGGTGTCCCTTCATTTCCTCATTATTTTTTCGCTTCACTTTAGAGGGCGCTTTGTTACAAAAGCGCCCTCTAAAGTGCGTTGTCTATTCAAGTTGTTCGCTCCTTATTTTTTCTCTTCACTTTAGAGTGCGCTTTTGTAATAAAGCGCCCTCTAAGGGGCGCTGTCTATTCCAGTTTTTGGCGTAGTGAATGTTGTTAGGGTTTTCTTTATTTAATTTGTTCGTTAATTACTATTAATATAAAAATCAATATTTTATATTTTATGACTAATTAGGAAAATGATAGGATAATTTAAGGATTATTAGGATAATTAGGAACTATAATTTTATTAGGATAATTAAAAATTAATTAGTGAACATATATTAGCATACCATAAGAACATATATTTAGAATTAGTGTACATACATTGCAAGGACAAGAAAAAAAGTTAAATTATTCAACAGTTTATTCTAATTATGAGTAAAAGACAAGAAAATTAAATAAAACCAGTCAACAGTGTAACAGAATCCACTTACCAATAAAAGTTCAAAGAAATATTCAATTCAATTGGATCCAAGAACACACTGAGACCTATAGTGCAAGAAAAAGTAAAAAAAAAAACAAAATTGAAAACAAGAACCTTAATAAGATTAATAAGGTTAAAACACGATAGATATAAATTAATCTTAATTAGAACAAGAATATGAAATTACCAAATAGTTCTATCGTCAAGGTCCCAATCCCCAACCAGAACAGCGAGAGCGAAGAAATCTACACAAAATTTCAAGTCAAATTCAGAATCCATAAAACGAACCTTGATTATAACATTAAAAAAAAACAATGTTCATTCCAAGAATAGAGAAACGAACGTAACTTTGGAAGACCAAACGATTTTCTGAACATAGAACAAACAGTCTAAGCTAAAGCGTTTATTTCATACGTCGGTGTATATATAAGCCCACAAAGATAAAAAGAAAGAGAACCCAAGGGTTTTCATTACAATTAACTTAGTCTAGTTAATTAATTTAATGTTGTTAGGGTTTTCTTTATTTAATTTGTTCGTTAATTACTATTAATATAAAAATCAATATTTTATATTTTATGACTAATTAGGAAAATGATAGGATAATTTAAGGATTATTAGGATAATTAGGAACTATAATTTTATTAGGATAATTAAAAATTAATTAGTGAACATATATTAGCATACCATAAGAACATATATTTAGAATTAGTGAACATACATTGCAAGGACAAGAAAAAAAGTTAAATTATTCAACCGTTTATTCTAATTATGAGTAAAAGACAAGAAAATTAAATAAAACCAGTCAACAGTGTAACAGAATCCACTTACCAATAAAAGTTCAAAGAAATATTCAATTCAATTGGATCCAAGAACACACTGAGACCTATAGTGCAAGAAAAAGTAAAAAAAAAACAAAATTGAAAACAAGAACCTTAATAAGATTAATAAGGTTAAAACACGATAGATATAAATTAATCTTAATTAGAACAAGAATATGAAATTACCAAATAGTTCTGTCGTGAAGGTCCCAATCCCCAACCAGAACAGCGAGAGCGAAGAAATCTACACAAAATTTCAAGTCAAATTCAGAATCCATAAAACGAACCTTGATTATAACTTTAAAAAAAACAATGTTCATTCCAAGAATAGAGAAACGAACGTAACTTTGGAAGACCAAACGATTTTCTGAACATAGAACAAACACTCTGAGCTAAAGCGTTTATTTCATACGTCGGTCTATATATAAGCCCACAAAGATAAAAAGAAAGAGAACCCAAGGGTTTTCATTACAATTAACTTAGTCTAGTTAATTAATTTAATGTTGTTAGGGTTTTCTTTATTTAATTTGTTCGTTAATTACTATTAATATAAAAATAAATATTTTATATTTTATGACTAATTAGGAAAATGATACGATAATTTAAGGATTATTAGGATAATTAGGAACTATAATTTTATTAGGATAGTTAAAAATTAATTAGTGAACATATATTAGCATACCATAAGAACATATATTTAGAATTAGTGAACATACATTGCAAGGACAAGAAAAAAAGTTAAATTATTAAACAGTTTTTTCTAATTATGAGTAAAAGACAAGAAAATTAAATAAAACCAGTCAACAGTGTAACAGAATCCACTTACCAATAAAAGTTCAAAGAAATATTCAATTCAATTGGATCCAAGAACACACTGAGACCTATAGTGCAAGAAAAAGTAAAAAAAAAAACAAAATTGAAAACAAGAACCTTAATAAGATTAATAAGGTTAAAACATGATAGATATAAATTAATCTTAATTAGAACAAGAATATGAAATTACCAAATAGTTTTATCGTCAAGGTCCCAATCCCCAACCAGAACAGCGAGAGCGAAGAAATCTACACAAAATTTCAAGTCAAATTCAGAATCCATAAAACGAACCTTGATTATAACATTAAAAAAAACAATGTTCATTCCAAGAATAGAGAAACGAACGTAACTTTGGAAGACCAAACGATTTTCTGAACATAGAACAAACACTCTGAGCTAAAGCGTGTATTTCATACGTCGGTGTATATATAAGCCCACAAAGATAAAAAGAAAGAGAACCCAAGGTTTTTCATTACAATTAACTTAGTCTAGTTAATTAATTTAATGTTGTTAGGGTTTTCTTTATTTAATTTGTTCGTTAATTACTATTAATATAAAAATCAATATTTTATATTTTATGACTAATTAGGAAAATGATACGATAATTTAAGGATTATTAGGATAATTAGGAACTATAGTTTTATTAGAATAATTAAAAATTAATTAGTGAACATATATTAGCATACCATAAGAACATATATTTAGAATTAGTGAACATACATTGCAAGGACAAGAAAAAAAGTTAAATTATTCAACAGTTTATTCTAATTATGAGTAAAAGACAAGAAAATTAAATAAAACCAGTCAACAGTGTAACAGAATCCACTTACCAATAAAAGTTCAAAGAAATATTCAATTCAATTGGATCCAAGAACACACTGAGACCTATAGTGCAAGAAAAAGTAAAAAAAAAACAAAATTGAAAACAAGAACCTTAATAAGATTAATAAGGTTAAAACACGATAGATATAAATTAATCTTAATTAGAACAAGAATATGAAATTACCAAATAGTTCTATCGTCAAGGTCCCAATCCCCAACCAGAACAGCGAGAGCGAAGAAATCTACACAAAATTTCAAGTCAAATTCAGAATCCATAAAACGAACCTTGATTATAACATTAAAAAAAAACAATGTTCATTCCAAGAATAGAGAAACGAACGTAACTTTGGAAGACCAAACGATTTTCTGAACATAGAACAAACACTCTGAGCTAAAGCGTTTATTTCATACGTCGGTGTATATATAAGCCCACAAAGATAAAAAGAAAGAGAACCCAAGGGTTTTCATTACAATTAACTTAGTCTAGTTAATTAATTTAATGTTGTTAGGGTTTTCTTTATTTAATTTGTTCGTTAATTACTATTAATATAAAAATCAATATTTTATATTTTATGACTAATTAGGAAAATGATAGGATAATTTAAGGATTATTAGGATAATTAGGAACTATAATTTTATTAGGATAGTTAAAAATTAATTAGTGAACATATATTAGCATACCATAAGAACATATATTTAGAATTAGTGAACATACATTGCAAGGACAAGAAAAAAAGTTAAATTATTCAACAGTTTATTCTAATTATGAGTAAAAGACAAGAAAATTAAATAAAACCAGTCAACAGTGTAACAGAATCCACTTACCAATAAAAGTTCAAAGAAATATTCAATTCAATTGGATCCAAGAACACACTGAGACCTATAGTGCAAGAAAAAGTAAAAAAAAAACAAAATTGAAAACAAGAACCTTAATAAGATTAATAAGGTTAAAACACGATAGATATAAATTAATCTTAATTAGAACAAGAATATGAAATTACCAAATAGTTCTATCGTCAAGGTCCCAATCCCCAACCAGAACAGCGAGAGCGAAGAAATCTACACAAAATTTCAAGTCAAATTCAGAATCCATAAAACGAACCTTGATTATAACATTAAAAAAAAACAATGTTCATTCCAAGAATAGAGAAACGAACGTAACTTTGGAAGACCAAACGATTTTCTGAACATAGAACAAACACTCTGAGCTAAAGCGTTTATTTCATACGTCGGTGTATATATAAGCCCACAAAGATAAAAAGAAAGAGAACCCAAGGGTTTTCATTACAATTAACTTAGTCTAGTTAATTAATTTAATGTTGTTAGGGTTTTCTTTATTTAATTTGTTCGTTAATTACTATTAATATAAAAATCAATATTTTATATTTTATGACTAATTAGGAAAATGATAGGATAATTTAAGGATTATTAGGATAATTAGGAACTATAATTTTATTAGGATAATTAAAAATTAATTAGTGAACATATATTAGCATACCATAAGAACATATATTTAGAATTAGTGAACATACATTGCAAGGACAAGAAAAAAAGTTAAATTATTCAACAGTTTATTCTAATTATGAGTAAAAGACAAGAAAATTAAATAAAACCAGTCAACAGTGTAACAGAATCCACTTACCAATAAAAGTTCAAAGAAATATTCAATTCAATTGGATCCAAGAACACACTGAGACCTATAGTGCAAGAAAAAGTAAAAAAAAAACAAAATTGAAAACAAGAACCTTAATAAGATTAATAAGGTTAAAACACGATAGATATAAATTAATCTTAATTAGAACAAGAATATGAAATTACCAAATAGTTCTATCGTCAAGGTCCCAATCCCCAACCAGAACAGCGAGAGCGAAGAAATCTACACAAAATTTCAAGTCAAATTCAGAATCCATAAAACGAACCTTGATTATAACATTAAAAAAAACAATGTTCATTCCAAGAATAGAGAAACGAACGTAACTTTGGAAGACCAAACGATTTTCTGAACATAGAACAAACACTCTGAGCTAAAGCGTTTATTTCATACGTCGGTGTATATATAAGCCCACAAAGATAAAAAGAAAGAGAACCCAAGGGTTTTCATTACAATTAACTTAGTCTAGTTAATTAATTTAATGTTGTTAGGGTTTTCTTTATTTAATTTGTTCGTTAATTACTATTAATATAAAAATCAATATTTTATATTTTATGACTAATTAGGAAAATGATAGGATAATTTAAGGATTATTAGGATAATTAGGAACTATAATTTTATTAGGATAGTTAAAAATTAATTAGTGAACATATATTAGCATACCATAAGAACATATATTTAGAATTAGTGAACATACATTGCAAGGACAAGAAAAAAAGTTAAATTATTAAACAGTTTTTTCTAATTATGAGTAAAAGACAAGAAAATTAAATAAAACCAGTCAACAGTGTAACAGAATCCACTTACCAATAAAAGTTCAAAGAAATATTCAATTCAATTGGATCCAAGAACACACTGAGACCTATAGTGCAAGAAAAAGTAAAAAAAAAAACAAAATTGAAAACAAGAACCTTAATAAGATTAATAAGGTTAAAACACGATAGATATAAATTAATCTTAATTAGAACAAGAATATGAAATTACCAAATAGTTTTATCGTCAAGGTCCCAATCCCCAACCAGAACAGCGAGAGCGAAGAAATCTACACAAAATTTCAAGTCAAATTCAGAATCCATAAAACGAACCTTGATTATAACATTAAAAAAAAACAATGTTCATTCCAAGAATAGAGAAACGAACGTAACTTTGGAAGACCAAACGATTTTCTGAACATAGAACAAACACTCTGAGCTAAAGCGTTTATTTCATACGTCGGTGTATATATAAGCCCACAAAGATAAAAAGAAAGAGAACCCAAGGTTTTCATTACAATTAACTTAGTCTAGTTAATTAATTTAATGTTGTTAGGGTTTTCTTTATTTAATTTGTTCGTTAATTACTATTAATATAAAAATCAATATTTTATATTTTATGACTAATTAGGAAAATGATAGGATAATTTAAGGATTATTAGGATAATTAGGAACTATAATTTTATTAGGATAATTAAAAATTAATTAGTGAACATATATTAGCATACCATAAGAACATATATTTAGAATTAGTGAACATACATTGCAAGGACAAGAAAAAAAGTTAAATTATTCAACAGTTTATTCTAATTATGAGTAAAAGACAAGAAAATTAAATAAAACCAGTCAACAGTGTAACAGAATCCACTTACCAATAAAAGTTCAAAGAAATATTCAATTCAATTGGATCCAAGAACACACTGAGACCTATAGTGCAAGAAAAAGTAAAAAAAAACACAAAATTGAAAACAAGAACCTTAATAAGATTAATAAGGTTAAAATACGATAAATATAAATTAATCTTAATTAGAACAAGAATATGAAATTACCAAATAGTTCTGTCGTGAAGGTCCCAATCCCCAACCAGAACAGCGAGAGCGAAGAAATCTACACAAAATTTCAAGTCAAATTCAGAATCCATAAAACGAACCTTGATTATAACATTAAAAAAAACAATGTTCATTCCAAGAATAGAGAAACGAACGTAACTTTGGAAGACCAAACGATTTTCTGAACATAGAACAAACAGTCTGAGCTAAAGCGTTTATTTCATACGTCGGTGTATATATAAGCCCACAAAGATAAAAAGAAAGAGAACCCAAGGGTTTTCATTACAATTAACTTAGTCTAGTTAATTAATTTAATGTTGTTAGGGTTTTCTTTATTTAATTTGTTCGTTAATTACTATTAATATAAAAATCAATATTTTATATTTTATGACTAATTAGGAAAATGATAGGATAATTTAAGGATTATTAGAATAATTAGGAACTATAATTTTATTAGGATAGTTAAAAATTAATTAGTGAACATATATTAGCATACCATAAGAACATATATTTAGAATTAGTGTACATACATTGCAAGGACAAGAAAAAAAGTTAAATTATTCAACAGTTTATTCTAATTATGAGTAAAAGACAAGAAAATTAAATAAAACCAGTCAACAGTGTAACAGAATCCACTTACCAATAAAAGTTCAAAGAAATATTCAATTCAATTGGATCCAAGAACACACTGAGACCTATAGTGCAAGAAAAAGTAAAAAAAAAACAAAATTGAAAACAAGAACCTTAATAAGATTAATAAGGTTAAAACACGATAGATATAAATTAATCTTAATTAGAACAAGAATATGAAATTACCAAATAGTTCTATCGTCAAGGTCCCAATCCCCAACCAGAACAGCGAGAGCCAAGAAATCTACACAAAATTTCAAGTCAAATTCAGAATCCATAAAACGAACCTTGATTATAACATTAAAAAAAACAATGTTCATTCCAAGAATAGAGAAACAAACGTAACTTTGGAAGACCAAACGATTTTCTGAACATAGAACAAACACTCTGAGCTAAAGCGTTTATTTCATACGTCGGTGTATATATAAGCCCACAAAGATAAAAAGAAAGAGAACACAAGGGTTTTCATTACAATTAACTTAGTCTAGTTAATTAATTTAATGTTGTTAGGGTTTTCTTTATTTAATTTGTTCGTTAATTACTATTAATATAAAAATCAATATTTTATATTTTATGACTAATTAGGAAAATGATAGGATAATTTAAGGATTATTAGGATAATTAGGAACTATAATTTTATTAGGATAATTAAAAATTAATTAGTGAACATATATTAGCATACCATAAGAACATATATTTAGAATTAGTGTACATACATTGCAAGGACAAGAAAAAAAGTTAAATTATTCAACAGTTTATTCTAATTATGAGTAAAAGACAAGAAAATTAAATAAAACCAGTCAACAGTGTAACAGAATCCACTTACCAATAAAAGTTCAAAGAAATATTCAATTCAATTGGATCCAAGAACACACTGAGACCTATAGTGCAAGAAAAAGTAAAAAAAAAACAAAATTGAAAACAAGAACCTTAATAAGATTAATAAGGTTAAAACACGATAGATATAAATTAATCTTAATTAGAACAAGAATATGAAATTACCAAATAGTTCTATCGTCAAGGTCCCAATCCCCAACCAGAACAGCGAGAGCCAAGAAATCTACACAAAATTTCAAGTCAAATTCAGAATCCATAAAACGAACCTTGATTATAACATTAAAAAAAAACAATGTTCATTCCAAGAATAGAGAAACAAACGTAACTTTGGAAGACCAAACGATTTTCTGAACATAGAACAAACACTCTGAGCTAAAGCGTTTATTTCATACGTCGGTGTATATATAAGCCCACAAAGATAAAAAGAAAGAGAACACAAGGGTTTTCATTACAATTAACTTAGTCTAGTTAATTAATTTAATCACTACGCCAAATAAGGGAAAAGATGGCGCTTATTTTGGCCTATAACAGCGCTTTTAAGCGCCCTCTAATCTGGCGCTGGCATAGGTAAAGACAGCGCTTTGTTTTCCTGGAGAAAGCGCTGTCTAAAGGCCCACATTATAGTGCGCTTTATGAAAAAAGCGCCCTCTGGAGTGGTCCATAAAGGGACACCTTAGAGGGCGCTTTCTGGAAAAAGCGCCCTCTAAAGTTGTCAATGTAAAGTGTTTAGAGGGCGCTTTCTGGAAAAAGCGCCCTCTAAAGTTGTCAATGTAAAGTGTTTAGAGGGCGCTTATTTTTTTAAAATAACTAACACTTTAGAGGGCGCTTTCTGCAGAAAGCGCCCTCTAAAGTTGTCAATGTAAAGTGTTTAGAGGGCGCTTTCTGGACAAAGCGCCCTCTAAAGTTCTCAATGTAAAGTGTTTAGAGGGCGCTTCCTACAGAAAGCGCCCTCTAAAGTGTTAGTTATTTTAAAAAAATTTGTTTGAAAAACAGTGGATATTTAATTGGTAACCTGTTCGCATGCTGCAAAAGTGTAAAATTCATATTGATTTCATCCTTTAATCCAATGTTATACACCATTAATCCATTGATATATACAACATGAATCCATTTATATACAACATTAATCCTCCATATATACAACATTAATATATGATTCTTTGATCAACAATATACAACAACATATTCATGATTTAGTAAAAGTACAACAACAATATACAACATATATACAACAACAGCATACAACAACAACATTCCATACATATATGTACAACAATATACAACCTAGCTATATGATTCTTTGATCAACAATGAATTGACACAATTCATCCTTCATTTCATCCAAATGAGCTCTTGAGTAAGATTTGTATTCCTCAAAGTACTACAATTAAGAGAATAAAACATATTCATGATTTAGTAACAAATTAGATTAGTTATCCGATAATATTAAAATAAACCCTAAGTTATTATTCCATACCATTTTTGGGATGTCTATACGATTCAATGCAATGATATCTCTCATAAATCTCAATACAAAAAATCCGCAATCGACCGAATTATTTTGCTGAGGACACTACACAGAAAAACAAACAATATATATATAGTTAATTTCTTACAAACACTATTATAAGCAAAAAAACAAACACTATTATAAGCAAAAATAAGATACTTAATATATACCTGAACTCTGACCCAGGTAATGTCCTTCCTAATGCGGTAATTCTTTTTCGATCTAAATTTTAGTATTGCCCTAACAAAATAAAAACGTATATTGAGATCAATCTGACAGACATAATTAAATATAGAAATACACAGGAATATTTAGGGGAATTTCACTTAAGTGTCAACCGTCTTCTTCAAACCCGGATATTTACTCCAATCACCCGATAACGAATCGAGATAATACACTATTAGTCTCGAAAGATCCATAGCAACCAACACCCAGTGGCCACTGTAAAATAAAACAAAAATTTAGATGAATGAAAATTTTCTACGTAAAAGATATACATAGATTAGAATGAAATTATTAGAAAGAAAATCTAACCCGTTGCCAGAATTAAACGGTAAAAAAAACAAACTGCGTGTAGTATTATCGCCGGCCGCCATGAATCTATCGACTAGATCATTCTTTACGGATGTTGGATTTTTCGATATTAACGTTGCGTTGACACGGGAAGCAGCAATAAAATTGAAACGGTTACACAATTCAGTTCCCCGCATCAATTTGTCATACATATACCTTAAATAGAAACATAATAAATATTAGACTACTCATTGAAATGTGTAAATAAATTGTTCAACTAAGTAAATTATAGATTGATCGGAGTACCATATGTATGTATGAATGATAGCGATGCCCAATTCGGCGTGCTCAAAAAGTTGTTGCATGTCCTCCTTTCCAATTATTTCGAAATGAGCTTTTCCGAAAACACCTTCATCAAAATCTATACTACGAATGGACCCGTCCATAATATCGGACTCTTCCACCATTTTCTCAAGACGCATCATAATTTGAGATTTTGTCCCGGCCGTCGTTGGAATATCCTTCGTTGGAATATCCTTCGTTGGAATATCCTTCGTTGGAATATCCTTCGTTGGAATATCCTTACCATCGCTTTTCAACTTTCGACCGGGAACCTAAAAATTCATATAAAATAAATCATTACTTTTTGTGATGCAAAAGAATCGTTGTGTATATAATTCAATGGGTATATATATTTGTACCTCTTTTTGAGATGCAACCGACTCGATGCGTCTTGAAATCCCTTTACCAGCTTTAGGGGTGGGTCTTGTAGGAGTCTAACATTACCATGTAATAAGGATTGATTAAATATCATAATTGTAGCTAAATTGAAATGTGAATTCTAAATATTCATAATCATTTAGAACATATATACCTCGGCATCAGGGAAAATTAGATCTGACGGCCAACCAACAAAGGATCCGACTGCATCTCGCATCAACGTTGTCTCTGAAACAACGTCGGGTAATGGTAGACGGGCGTCCGTATCTAATACGAGGTCAACCGAAACTTTCATAAATCCCACCGGGAGGGGATTATGGTGAAGTAATTCACCCGAAGTATTGTGCACTTTTCCCTTGCCAACCATGCGATAAGTTGGTGACGATAGATACAGCTGACAAGGTGAAATGCCCTAAACCAATAATAAATGTTATTGTTAACTTGTATATGTGTCAAGTAAAAAAGTGCTATTTTAATTTCATAATAACATATATAATTACCTCGGGAAATTTCGGTTGATGATTGATACTAGCTCGGTCACTAGTATCTTTTGCCTCGGAAGCGCACCTTTCCTCTCTATACCTTGCATTCTCGTTTTGCAGTTGGAGTACTTGTGCCCTTAACTCCGCCAAGGTCTCCATCACCTCTTTGTTGGTAGGATTTTTTGTTTTTGTTTTTTTATAAAATGACGACGGAGTCACACCAAAACCCTTACCCCTCACACGACCGGAATACTCAGGAACATTTAGTACTCGACTAAGTACGCTCCTGCAATCCTGGACCTCGGTTGAAGGGGTTTGGGATAAAGTCTCCTGAAATATTATTAGAGGAGATTAAAAATGAATTATATGTCTAACAAAATTTTCGATATAATTAAAGAAATAATGTTACATATACTTACACATTCGTCATAAACATTTTGGACCGCTTCAACGACAGCCCCATCCTTCCCAACCCGAGCAGCCTTCCATAATACGTGGTCCGGAAGAGATGTTGCGTCACTTTTCTCCTCGGCTAGCTACACATTGAATTAGATTATAAGATCATCAATTATAACATATTGTGACAATGTATAAGCTCATAGCATTTGAATATACTCACAATTCTTTGTTGTAACCGTGCATAACCCGTACGCCCTTTTTTGTACGGATACGCGGGTTTTGATGCCCTTTTCCTATTTATGTCGCTTATTTCCTGGATAAAAAAGTTTAAGGCATATTAGAACCAAGTAACTTAACAATTGTATAATACCATAATTAATAGACATTACATGGAATTTTTCGTTTCTTCGTTTGGCGACAAAGTTATCCCATTCATCGGCTGAAATAATCTCGGCATACTTCATTGGCCGTTCTCCTTCAACAAATTTTCCTTCCTCATCCTTGAGAAATTTGTTGCACAAAAAGGATCGAAATCCTCGGAGTCTTTTTCCGGCCAATTGAATACAATATTTTTGCCGGCTTTCATCGATGTGAAAGGATCTCTAAAAAACATACAAATGGAGTGTGTTATTATAAAGTAATATTATAACAATATATGGTTAACAAATAGTCAACAAAAAAAACATATAACAATATATGGTAAGTACCTGTATCTCCGACCATATTTTTTCCTTGCCAACCTTCAAGTCCGGACTTCTCCAATTATCACATGTAATCGGAATATGTTGGCGAACAAGGAAACCAATGTAACTTGCCAACATTGAACCGTTAGGCTCAATTAGTTGGTCTTCAGCACTCCAATGTACTTCAAATTTTACACCCTTGTCTCTTGCACGAATGATTGACTTCATAACAGTCAATCCTCGTTTGATTTCTTTTTCAACATTATTACGTGATTCATTCGCGGCATGGGTATCGTCTTGGTTAGCCATTTTATCTGTAATATAGAAATGATTCAATAAGACCCAAGTAAGACAATGATTCAATACGTGAACACATTTACTGCATGCACAAACTTACTGCATACACATTTACTCACACACACCTACTGCATGCAAAAGACCAATGCAAACTTATGGTGTTTGGAACATGAACAAACTTGCATCCATAATCATCAAACTTCCAAGCACAAGCTCAAACACACTTCAAATATATCAGTTTTCAATCAGAAATAAAAAACTCAGTTTGCCCTAAACAACATTAATCAACATAATGCACAAAATGAAAAACTAAGTTTAGAAAATGCCCTAATCAAACACATGAAGAAAGTGAACGGTAACGATGGAGAAGAGAAATACCTTAAAGGTGACGGTAACGATGGAGAAGAAAGTGAACAGTGACGGTGGAAGAGGTTAACGCAGTGAACGTGAACGGTGAGGGAGGGAGAACGAACGGCGACGATGACGGTGAGGGAGGGAGAACGAACGGAGGACGAGAGTAATCGCAGTAGAGAGTAATCGCAGTTGAGAGAAAACCCAGTTACGTAAACGAAATAGCTTATAGAGAGGGAAAATAAAGAGACATGCAGTATATGTTATAATTTTAATGTTTACTAAAGGGGACCTTAGAGGGCGCTTTTTTAAAAAAAGCGCCCTCTAAAGGGGGCCTAAGAGGGCGCTTCTGAAAGCGCTCTCTAAGGCTTTCCAAAAGCGCCTTCTAAACTGGAAATGTACATGGACTTAGAGAGCGCTTTTCAAAAGCGCCCTCTAAGGGTAACCTTAGAGGGCGCTTTCACAAAAGCGCCCTCTATTGTTGTCCCTCCATTTTTTTTTGGCTTCACTTTAGAGGGCGCTTAGTGACAAAAGCGCCCTCTAAAGGGGGCCTAAGAGGGCGCTTCTAAAAGCGCTCTCTAAGGCTTCCAAAACGCCGCTTATAAACTGGAAATGTACATGGACATAGAGAGCGCTTTTTTAGAAGCGCCCTCTAAGGTTACCCTTAGAGGGCGCTTTCAATAAGCGTCCTCTATTGGTGTCCCTTCCCTCCTCATTATTTTTCGCTTCACTTTAGAGGGCGCTTTGTACAAAAGCGCCCTCTAAAGTGCGCTGTCTATTCAGTTGTTCGCTCCTTATTTTTTCTCTTCACTTTCGAGTGCGCTTTTGTAATAAAGCGCCCTCTAAGGGGCGCTGTCTATTCCAGTTTTTGGCGTGTAGTGA
>NW_026112770.1:0-63979 GCF_024323335.1 Lathyrus oleraceus | reverse complement strand
AAGAAAGTTCTGTATAAGATCATCGGTTATCTGCAGCAAGAAGGTTCTGAGTATGAGCAAATTCCTCGGGCTGGTTCTGGTTCAGGTTCCCTGAGGGAGCTTCATTCAATGTCAGTTTAGTGCATGATCATGGTTATCTGCAGCACGAAAGTTCTATAGGATGATGGTTATTTGCCAGCAAGAAAGTTCTGTATAAGATCATAGTTATCTGCAGCAAGAAGGTTCTCAGTATGATCGCCTTCTCGGGCTGGTTCTGGTTCAGGATATGTGAGGGAGTTTCATTCAATGTCAATTCAGTGCAGGATCATGGTTATTTGCAGCAAGATGTTCTGGTATAGGATGATGGTTATTTGCACCAAGAAAGTCTTGTATAGGATCATCGTTATCTCAGCAAGAAGGTTCTCAATATGAGCAACTTCCTGGGCTGGTTCTGGGTTCAGGTTCTGTGATGGAGCTTCATTCAATGTCAGGTTCAGTCCATTATCATGGTTATCTGCAGCAAGGAAGTTCTGTATAGGATGATGGATATTTGTAGCACGAATGTTTTGTATAGGATCATCGTTACTGCAGCAAGAAGGTTCTTAGTGTGAGCAATTTCCTCGGGTGGTTCTGTTTAGTGTCTTTGAGATAACTTCATTAATGTTAAGTTAAGTGCATGATCATTATTATCTGCAGCAAGAAAGTTTTGTATAGGATGATGGTATTTGTAGCAAGAAAGTATGTATAGGATCATCGTATCTGCAGCAAGAAGGTTCTCAATATGAGCAACTTCCTCGGGCTGTTTCTGGTTCAGGTTCTGTAAGGGGAGCTTCATTCAATGTCAGGTCCAGTGCATGATCATGGGTATCTGCAACAAGAAAGTTCTGTATAAGGATGTAGTTTTGCAGCAAGAAAGTTTTGTATAGGATCATGGTTATCTGCAGCAAGAAGGTTCTCAGCATGAGCAACTTCCTCAGGCTGGTTTGGTTCAGGTTCTGTGAGGAAGCTTCATCAATTTCAAGTTCAGTGGATTATCTGGTTATCTGCAGCAAGAAAGATTCTTATAGATGATGGTTATTTGCAGCAAGAAAGTTCTGTATAGGAGATGGTTACCTACAACAAGAAGGTTCTCAGTATGAGCAACTTCCTCGGGCTGGTTCTGGTTCTGGTTCTGTGAGGGAGCTTCATTCAATGTCAGGTTAAGTGCATGATCATGGTATCTGCAGCAGAATGTTTTGTATAAGATGATGGTTATTGTGACAGTTCGGTAAGAAAGTCGGTATGTAGAAGCAAGCTTCAATCCAAGAAGTTTTGATGAAGACAACTTGCATCGTTGCAAAAAGAGAAGAGCTACAAAGATATTCAAGCATCAAGTATTCAAAGCCGCATATGCATTTGATCAAGCTTCATTTTCAAGACAACCGTTTGCAAGATTGTTGATTCGCTTCTTTAGGTATATCTAACTCACTCTTAGATTAGTATACAAGTGTTCAACAATCATGATCGCATTTGCATCTTTTAACATAACCATTTGTTAACACCTTGAAATGCAAGGACACATTATTTTAAGTATTTTTCTGCATTGCAACAGTGTTAACCGGTTAACCATATGGGTTAACCGGTTAACAACCCAGTTTTTCAAATTCTTTGTTAACGTTTGCATGCGTTAACCGGTTAACCCATATGGTTACCGGTTAACACTGTTCGTTACAGCAAAAATGTTTTTGAAAAATATATATTTTCATCAATATTCATGAGGGAAATGATACCTTTGGAAAGGTATTTGGCAATATAAATTATTGAGTTTTCAAAATGAATTTTCACTCCAAGAATTTTCATACAAACTTAATAATCACTCTCTCATATTTTCCTTCCATAAATTTTTGAAAGTGTTCATAATAAAAATTGTCATCTCATTCTATTGTTGAACACTTGCATATTATCTTTTGAGTGACTTATTTGTCTAAGGAGAAGATCAATCAAGAGAAGATTGATACTATACATCTTTGTTAAAATCATTCATAGAATTATTTCTGTTTGACTTGTGATCCAGGATTATTGGACACAAGGGTTGGTGTTGAAGAGGATTGTTCTTCATACACTTGTTTGTCTATAAGTTAGATTGTAGGCATCACCGTTTGTGTGAATAGGCTGTACCATATTCTAACTATAGTGAATTCTCTTTCGTGTGAAAGGGGAGTGGATGTACCTTCGGATTGTGAAGGGAACCACTATAATTTCCGGTGTCGTTTACTTTCCGCATTTTAATTTTCCGCACTTAAACAAAAATAACAAAACCGGAAACTAGATCGAAGAATTTTTTTACCACCTAATTCACCCCCCCCCCCTCTTAGGCTTATTTACAACTTACATTTGGCATCAGAGCAAGTTATAGGTAACTTGGTCCTAGAGATCCAGCATGGCTTCCGCAAGCATAAATCCGGTTTTCAAAGACGGTGGAAGTAGCAACAAGCCCCACTCTTCTCCGGAGAATATTTCGATTTCTGGAAAATAAGAATGAAGGCACATCTTGAGGCCAAGGAGAAGGTATATGGGAAGCAGTTGAAGAAGGTCCACACAATCCGGTAAATGTGGTGAATGGAGTTGGTACCCAAATGGGCGGAATAAGGATAGATCATAGGCAAAGTTGAAAAACCACTTATGCGAAGATGATAGGAAAAAGATTCTGAATGAGAAAAAGGCAATCAACATACTCCAAAGCGCTCTTAGTATGGACGAGTTCTTCCGTATATCTTCAATGTAAATCGGCAAAGGAGATTTGGTACACCTTGGTTGAAACACATGAAGGAACCACCGAAGTGAAGAGATCGAGGCTAAACACCCTAAGTCAAGAATATGAGATGTTCCGCATGCAGCCCGGTGAATCTATAGTTGCCTAACAAAAGAGATTCGTCCATCTAACAAATCACTTGATCGCTCTGGGTAAAAATTTCACTAATGATGATCTCAACCTGAAAGTCCTAAGATCTTTGACAAGAGAATGGCAACCGAAAGTGACCGCTATTTTTTCGGAAAAGAAGAGTCTCTCAACGATGACATCCGCGTCTCTATTTGGAAAACTTCAAGAACACGAATTGGAACTTGGAAGGCTCGAGAAGCAGGAAGTCAAGAAAAGAAGTCCAAGGGAATTGCCCTGAAGGTTGATTCAAAAAGGGACAAAGATGATGAGACACCCGAAGATGAGAACTTTATGCTTCTTGTAAAGAAGCTTGGTAAGTTTTTTAATAAAAATAAAAATTCCTCTTATCCTAAAAAGAATAACCATTTCAGGAAAAAGGAAGCATCCACATCAATGCAAGACGTTACGTGTTATGAATGTGGACAACAAGGTCACATAAAGCCGGATTGCCCAAAACTTGCAAAGAAAGGAGGATTCAAAGGCAAGAAAGAATTCAAAAACAAAAAGGCTTACGTCGCTTGGGACGATAATGAGATCAGTTCATCTTCGGAATCGGAAAGCGATGAATGTGCGAACATGGCTCTTATGGCTTCACATCACTCCGATGAAGAAATCGATGAGGTGAGTAGCAATTTTTCAGTTTATGACAATGATGCACAAGATGTTATAAATGAACTCTTAAAAGAATGCAAGACATTGTATAAAAGTATTTCATCCCAAAAGAAACAAATTTCATCCTTAGAAGAAAAAAATACTGCTTTGGAAAAATATATTGAAAGTGGAAAACAAAAGTTGATGGATGAAAAACAAAGTCTTGCATGTAAAAATTGTGAATCTTTATCTTTTCAAATTGTTCAACTTAAAAGAGTTTTAGAAAGATATGAAAAAGGTCAAATTGGGTTGGAAGAAATTCTTAAACACCAAAGGTATTCTAATGACAAAAGTGGATTAGGATATTCTAAGTTTTCTAAACCAAGCACAAATAAGACCATTTTTGTTAAAGCAAGTGAACAAGTTGCAAAAGAAAAAGTAAACAATTCTAAAATTATGCATCAAAGTCATAAAAAGAAAATGATTGCTAAGAAGAAGAATTATGTTCCTAGATATAGAAGTAATTTTCAACCTACTTGCTTTTATTGTGGAATCAAAGGGCACACACCTAATGCTTGTTATGTGCGAAACTTTAGCGTTCCAACAGGGCATTATGTGTGGGTTAAAAAGGGTACTAACTACCAAGGACCCAAAGCAATTTGGGTACCTAACAAAACTTGATTTTGTTTTGTAGGTATGCTTGAAGACAACCTCTAATCAATGGTATCTTGATAGCGGTTGTTCAAAGCATATGACGGGCGACATCGACAAATTTTCACATCTATCTTTAAAGGCCAAAGGATATGTTACATACGGTGATGACACCAAAGGGAAGATCCTTGGAGTAGGAACCATTGGAGCACCTCCTGTTACCATCATCGAAGATGTCCTTTATGTTGAAGGCCTAAAGCTCAATTTACTAAGTATAAGTCAATTGTGTGACAAAGGGTTCCGAATCAATTTCACAAAAGATGAATGTGTGATAGAGCATGAAGTCACCCATGACATCTTGCTAAAAGGTAAAAGGGTTAATAATATTTTTATAACTTCTTTTGATGATTCTTCCTTGAAGGTAAAATGCCTAATGACGAACAACAACGAGGCTTGGCTATGGCATAAAAGATTCGCTCATATACACATGGAGCACATGAACAAATTAATAAAGCATGATCTTGTCGTTGGTCTTCCAAAGATTAAGTTCATCAAGGATAAGTTGTGTGACGCATGCCAAAAGGGAAAGCAAACCAAGACGACTTTCAAATCCAAGAATGTTGTGTCTTCGTCGAGGCCACTTCAACTCTTGCACATGGATCTCTTCGGTCCATCAAGAACGAAAAGTTTCGGAGGTAATGTTTACGGTTTGGTAATTGTTGATGATTTCTCTAGATATACGTGGACTTTGTTTCTTGTGCAGAAAAGCGATGCTTTCAAGGCTTTCAAAAAATATGCAAAACAAATTCAGAATGAGAAGTCTCTTTCAATAATCTCCATTAGAAGTGACCACGGGGGAGAATTTCAAAACACATTCTTTGAAGAATTTTGCGAAAAGCACGGAATTTCCCACAACTTCTCCGCACCACGAACACCACAACAAAACGGTGTCGTAGAGAGAAAGAACAGATCCTTGGTGGAACTCGCAAGAACGATGCTCAGTGACTCCAACCTTCCTAAATATTTTTGGGCGGACGCAGTTAGCACAGCATGCTTTGTTAGCAACCGTGTCAACATTCGGCCGATTCTCAAAAAGACTCCGTATGAGCTTTTCAAAGGAAGGAAGCCTAATATATCTTTCTTTCACATCTTTGGGTGCAAATGTTTTGTCCTCAACAATGGAAAGGACAACCTTGGTAAGTTTGATGAGAAATCCGACGAAGGTATCTTCCTTGGTTACTCCCTATCTAGTAAGGCTTTTAGAATTTTCAATAAAAGAACTCTTACTATTGAAGAATCAACGCATGTATGTTTTGATGAAACTAACCCCTCGAAAGAGGATAACCTTATTGTTGATGACGATGATGATATAATAGATATATCACAAAAGGAACTTTCAAATGTTCAATCAATTCCACAAGGAGATGGCTCACCAATCATTGAAGAACATCATGATCTACCAAAAGAATGGAAGACTCATAGAGATCACCCCATTGATAAATTTATTGGTGATATTAGCCAAGGCGTTGCAACACGACTAAATCTCAAAGATGCTTGTCTCAACATGGCTTTTGTGTCTCAAATAGAACCAACCAAAGTCGATGATGCCTTAGGCGACGATCAATGGATAGTAGCAATGCAAGAAGAACTCAACCAATTCGAAAGAAATCAAGTTTGGAGTCTCGTACCAAGACCAGACAACAAGCACATCATTGGAACAAGATGGGTCTTCAAGAACAAACTTGATGAGAATGGGATCATAGTTCGTAACAAAGTAAGATTGGTCGCACAAGGATACAACCAACAGGATGGAATTGATTTTGATGAGACGTTCGCTCCGGTAGCAAGGTTAGAAGCAATTCGATTATTACTTGCTTTTGCTTGTTCTATGAACTTTCAATTGTTTCAGATGGATGTAAAAAGCGCTTTCCTAAATGGCTATATCAATGAAGAAGTCTACGTCAAACAACCTCTGGGTTTTGAAGACTTCAAGAACCCTTCACATGTTTACAAGTTGAAGAAAGCACTATATGGTTTAAAGCAAGCACCGAGAGCGTGGTATGACCGCCTCAGCAACTTTCTATGTGAACAGGGATTTGTAAAAGGAAAGGTTGACAAGACTTTGTTCATAAAGAAAATCAAGGGTAACACCTTATTGGCTCAAGTCTATGTCGACGACATCATCTTCGGTTCAACAAATAAAGATCTTTGCGAAGAGTTTTCAACCATGATGCAAGGAGAATTCGAGATGTCCATGATGGGAAAATTGAACTATTTCTTGGACTACAAATCAAGCAAACCAAGGATGGCATCTTCATCAACCAATCCAAGTATTGCAAGGAATTATTGAAAAGATTTGATATGGATAGTTGCAAAGTGATGTCCACTCCTATGGGATCCGGAACGTACGTTGATCAAGATGAATCCGGAATGTCAATAGATATTACAAAATATCGAGGTATGATTGGTTCATTACTATATTTGACGGCAAGACGTCCTGACATTATGTTTAGTGTATGTTTGTGTGCACGCTTTCAAGCAAACCCGAAGGAATCGCATCTCACCGCCGTGAAGAGGATTATGAAATATCTCAAAGGAACAACGAACGTCGGACTATGGGATCCAAAAGGTAGTATATGCTCCTTGATTGGTTATTCTGATGCTGACTATGCAGGCTGTAAGACCGATAGAAAAAGCACAAGTGGTACCTGTCACATTCTTGGGAATGCACTAGTGTCATGGGCATGCAAGAAGCAAGCATGTGTCGCACTTAGCACGGCCGAAGCAGAGTACATTGCAGCAGGCAGTTGTTGTGCACAATTTTTATGGCTCAAGCAACAACTTCTGGATTTTGGTATAGACCTCGGCTGCATTCCTCTTCGATGCGATAACACAAGTGCCATCAACATCACAAAGAACCCGGTCATGCATTCAAGGACGAAGCACATTGATATCCGACATCATTTCCTCCGAGATCACGTGCTTAACGGAGATGTAGATGTTACATTCGTGGATACACATAACCAACTCGCTGACATATTCACAAAACCATTGGCTAAAGAGCAATTCTTCAAAATTCGGCGAGAACATGGGATTCTCAATGAAGGTGACATCTAACCTTGTCCTCAAATTACTTGTTATGTGGTATAGTTGCTAAAAATGTGTTTACTTTCAGTTTTTATGTTATGCATGCTAGCACTTCTTTTTCGCCGTTTTCCGTTTTTCTTACTTTCGCATGTCCAAATATTATCCGTTTTAAAATATTTTTAAATCGAAAATTGCGTATTGATAAGTGCTAATACTTTGTGTAAAAAATTTTTAAAAATCTTTTCCCGGTTCTTCAAAACGGAGCTGCTGTTTTTCTTCTATTTTTGAAAAATTTCAGTCCGTTAACCGGTTAACGGTATAGATTAACCGGTTAACACTCTTTTATTTTTGAAAAATTTCAGTCCGTTAACCGGTTAACCATATAGGTTAACCGGTTAACACCTTCCAACAGCAACTCTGTTTTTCGTTTTTTAAAATACAGAATTTTTAAATTAATTGTTTTATTTTTATTACGTGTGTTTATGTTCAATGCATGTGCTTTACTCTTCCACCTTCTCCTCATAACTCTCTCCTCCCTCATTACTCTCCATAAACCCTTCATCTCTCTACATTCAACATTCATAACTCTCAAACCCTTTTTTTCCAAAAATCCATCTCTAAACCCTAGAATCTTCATCTTCTTCATGGCTCCACCAAGAATGGGAAAGGCTCCTGCATCATCATCTAGCAGTGAAGAGGAAGAGTTGAAAATGGAAACCGCCAAGAAAAGGAGGATGGATTTCAAAGTCAGGGTTAGACATCTGCTTAAGGGTAAGTATGTGAATCTCAAATCCTTCACTACTTTCTCTTTCCCTGAGTTGTTGAAATACCAAGGATTGCATGCGTTCATCACTGATAATGGGAAAATTTACACTGATTTGGTAAAATCTTTTCTGAATCATTTTACTTTAAATCTGAATGATGATGAACAACACATGCTGTCTGCAACTGTAAGAGACTGTGAAATTGTTACACACCTTAGGACGCTGGCTGCGTCTCTTAAGATTCCATATTCTGGTTTTTTCCTTCGGAAAGGTGTAAATCATGAGGAAGGAAAATGGGCTCAGTATGATAAGATGGAATACTACTACTCTATCTGCAGATTTCCCAGGGAGGTTGTTATGTCGGGACAGCGCACTTCTCGCATACTCTGCTATGCTAAGTGTAACACCCTTCTAAAATACCCCAAAAATAATAATAAAATAATAAACATAAAATCAGAGTAATAGTGCACCAAGGGTGTCACACAAACATTCCACATCATTTAAACAATATAACCATCATGCTCTTTTATTTAAAGCTAAATATAAAGTATTTGCACAATTACGCAGCGGATAGAGATCAACTCAATCATGCAAAACATGTAACATCACATGTAATTTAGTTCAACAACAACAACAATAAAAATCAAAGTTTTCCCGCCCGATGTTACATCTATCAGAGCATGACCCACTAGGGAGACTACTCTAGACTCCAAGCATTTGCTTCTACTCAACTCATTTCTCGTTACCTGAAAAATAGTTGCAAGGGTGAGTTCTTCAATCAATATAATAAGCATTATAGAACAACATGTAATGCTAAGTAAATAACACATTAATTCACCCTAACCAGACTACGCATTCAGCAACGGCAATATCCGTCCAAACATCATGTTCAACAATAATATATATCATATGTATAATTCTCAAACCATATTCAACACCGACAACACAACACAACGACTTACTCACTAATTCCTCACAATGGGAATTAGCTACAGCCCCACAGGCTATGCCATGCATTCATTATGCAATGAGACTCAACATATGCGGTACCGACTCTTCTCGAACATATAGTTCAAGCTCACCGATCAAATCCAGATACGGCTACTAAGCTCACTAGTCCCACTCATTTGAGATCTAATGACTCACTCACTAATTCCGCACAATGGAAATTAGCTACAGCCCCAAAGGCTAGACTCCACAATGATTCACTCACTAATTCCTCACTATGGGAATTAGCTACAGCCCCAAAGGCTAGACTATGCAAGCTAATCATCTAGCATGCAACATCCACAACAATTATCACAACAATTCGCTCACTAATTCTTCACAATGGGAATTAGCTACAGCCCCACAGGCTATGCCATGCACACTAATCATCTAGAAATGCAGCATCAACAACAACTCACAATGGACATATGCTCACACTCTCAACCATACAACAGTCCATTCACAAATACATGCATAACATATACATTCACAACATTTTGCATATCCTCATACATCATCAATACATGTATCAACACATCATCAACACATGTATAAAACACCTCAGCAACGCATGTATAAGACGCATGTATAAACACTTCTTCTGCCTTGCTCGCTAGGCGAGGCAGTAGCGAAGCTCTGGTTCGCTAGGCGAGCTCAAGGCGAACAGCTCCAGGAAATTGGTAAATTAATTCGCTAGGCGAGCTCAAGGCGAAGGCAATAGCGAACTCATTCTGTTTTGGTGAAAAACACAGCTAGCACTCACTCGCTAGGCGAAGCTCCAGCGAGTCCACAGCGAACATTACAGTAGCAAAACCTCTCAAGCTCGCTGGGGCGAGGTTGAGGCGCGTTCCTTCGCTAGGCGAAGGTTATGTTCGCTAGGCGAACATGACAGTTCACCAGACGCGTTTTCGTTGGGCAGGGATCTCATGTGCCCATCCCAGACCCTTCCCACTCAAACTTACTCGTCGCCATTCATCACCAATTTATCGGTTTGATTACACACACAATTATCAATTTGATTACGGTTTCCACTCAACCTATTCATCACAAATTTTCAGCATTCCAAATTCCAATTAGGGTCGATTCAACGGTTTCTCACTACCCATTACATATTATCCCAAAATACCCATTAATCGACGATAAACCCCCCTTACCTTAACAATCCGGCAGAATCTTTGAGCTTCAAGCTTTCGTTCTCCAACCTTTGCTCTTCAGCTCCTCTTCTCTGCCCTTTTCCCTTTTCACGATTTTCTCTGTTTTTCACGTGAAATGTTTTTCCCAAAAATGAGAACTTTTCCTTATTCCAACATATATATATTTTCCAATTTATTTTATTCCAATAATAATAATAATTCAATAATTCCCAAAAATAATAATAATAATAATTCCAATTATTTAATTAAATTAATAAATATATTATTAACTCAATTTAAATAATTATTTTATTATTATCGGGGTGTCACAACTCTCCCCCACTAAAAGAGTTTTCGTCCTCGAAAACATACCTCAAGCGAACAACTCTGGATAAGATTCCTTCATCTTACTCTCCAGTTCCCAAGTCACGTTGCCACCTGCTGGTCCTCCCCAAGCTACCTTCACCAAGGCAATCTCTTTACCCCGCAACTGCTTCAACTCTCGATCCTCGATCCTCATAGGTGATGTTTTAACAGTCAGGTTATCTCTCACCTGTACATCATCTACTTGGATTATATGCGACGGATCATGAATGTATCTCCTCAACTGAGACACATGAAAAACATCATGCAAATTCGCAAGCGACGGCGGTAAAGCGATACGATAGGCTACCTCTCCTATCCTCTCCAAAATCTGATAAGGACCAATGAATCGAGGTGTCAACTTCTTCGACTTCAAGGCTCGACCAACACCAGTTATCGGAGTAACCCGAAGAAACACATGATCTCCCTCTTGGAACTCAAGTGACTTCCTTCTCTTGTCATGATAACTCTTCTGACGACTCTGAGCAATCCTCATCTTATCCTGAATCATCTTAATCTTTTCCGTAGTTTGTTGAACAATCTCCGGTCCAACCACAGCACTCTCACCGGACTCATACCAACATAAAGGTGTCCGACATCTCCTACCATACAAAGCTTCAAACGGTGCCATACCAATGCTCGAATGAAAACTATTGTTGTAGGTAAACTCAATCAAAGGCAAATAACAATCCCAAGCACCTCCTTTTTCCAAAACACAAGCTCTCAAAAGATCCTCTAGTGACTGGATAGTCCTCTCAGTCTGACCATCAGTCTGCGGATGATATGCAGAACTCAATCTCAGCTTAGTTCCCAAAGCTCTCTGCAAACCTTCCCAGAACTTCGATGTAAATCTAGGATCTCTGTCCGAAACAATACTCGACGGAATACCATGCAAGCTTACAATCTTCTCAATATACAACTCGGCTAGTCTCTCCAACGGATAATCCATTCTGATCGGAATAAAATGAGCCGACTTCGTCAATCTATCAACAATCACCCAAATAGCCTCAAAATTCTTACTTGTTCTCGGCAAACCAGAAACAAAATCCATACTGATACTGTCCCACTTCCACTCTGGAATAGACAACGGTTGCATTAGCCCAGACGGCTTCTGATGCTCAATCTTTGACTTCTGACAAGTCAAACAAGAATACACAAAACTTGCAATTTCTCTTTTCATTCCCGGCCACCAAAACAACTTCTTCAAATCATGATACATCTTCGTAGCTCCAGGATGAATACTCAAACCACTACGATGTCCTTCCTCAAGAATACTCTTCTTAAGCTCAGTATCATCCGGAATACACACCCGATCACCAAATCTCAAAACACCATTCTCATCAACTCTGAATTCACTACCTTGGCCTTGATTCACTAAAGTCAACTTATCAACCAAAAGCATATCAGATTTCTGACCCTCTCTGATCTCATCCAAAATACCACTTGTTAACTTCAACATTCCCAATTTAACACTATTGTGAGTACTCTCACATACCAAACTCAAATCTCTAAACTGTTCAATCAAATCAAATTCCTTAACCATTAACATAGACATATGTAATGATTTCCGACTCAGCGCATCAGCCACTACATTTGCTTTACCCGGATGGTAATTCAAACCAAAGTCATAATCCTTCAGAAACTCTAACCATCTTCTCTGTCTCATATTCAGCTCTTTCTGATCAAACAGATACTTTAAACTCTTATGGTCACTGAAAACTTCAAATCTTGACCCATACAAGTAATGCCTCCATAACTTCAGAACAAATACCACAGCTGCCAACTCTAAATCATGCGTCGGATAGTTCCTCTCATGAACCCTCAGCTGTCTCGAAGCATAAGCTATAACCTGCTTATTCTGCATCAACACACCACCTAAACCCAACAATGAAGCATCACAATAAACCTCAAATAATTCCGACGAACTCGGTAATATCAAAATAGGAGCAGTAGTCAACCTTCTCTTTAACTCCTGGAAACCTTCCTCACATTTCGAGTCCCAAACAAATGCTTGCCCCTTTCTAGTCAACATCGTCAACGGTAACGCCAACTTAGAAAATCCCTCAATGAACTTCCTATAATAACCAGCCAAACCAAGGAAACTTCGAATCTCGGCAACAGACTTCGGAGCTTCCCACTTAGATACCGCTTCTATCTTAGAAGGATCAACAGCAACACCACCTCTTGAAATCACATGACCAAGAAAACTAACTTCTTCTAACCAAAATTCACACTTAGACAAATTAGCAAATAACTGCTTTTCTCGCAGCACTCCTAAAACCACTCTCAAGTGCTCAGCATGCTCTTCTTCAGATTTCGAATACACCAAAATGTCATCGATAAACACCACAACAAACTGATCCAAGTACGGATGGAAAATCCTATTCATGTACTCCATGAATACTCCAGGCGCATTAGTCACACCAAAAGGCATCACAGAATACTCATAATGTCCATACCTCGTCCTGAAAGCAGTCTTCTGAATATCCTCAGTTTTCACACGTATCTGATGATACCCAGATCTCAAATCTATCTTGCTGAATACACTTGCACCAACCAATTGGTCCATCAAATCATCAATCCTCGGTAAAGGATACCGATTCTTGATCGTCACTTTATTCAGTTGCCTGTAGTCCACACACAACCTCATAGTACCTTCTTTCTTCTTAACCAACAACACTGGTGCACCCCACGGTGACACACTCGGACGAATAAATTTCTTATCCAACAGATCTTCCAACTGACTCTTCAATTCAGCTAGCTCAACAGCAGACATACGATAAGGAGCCATCGATATCGGTCTAGTACCAGGTACCAAATCAATCGAGAACTCAACTTCACGCTCTGGCGGCAACTCATTCACTTCTTCCGGAAACACATCAGGAAAGTCACACACCACTGCTAGATCACGAATCACCAGTTTATCTTTAGCCTCTAAAGTTGCCAACAGCATAAACAACTCTGCCCCATCTGCCACTTCCTCATTCACTTGCCTTGCTGATAGAAACAAACTCCTTCCTTCCTCAACTTCAGGAAATATCACAGTCTTATCAAAACAGTTGATATAAACTCGGTGAAACACCAACCAGTTCATACCCAAGATAACGTCAATCTGCACTAATGGAAGACACACAAGGTCTATCCCAAAATCTCTACCAAAAATATTCAAAGGACAACTCAAACAAACCGAAGTAGTAGTCACTGAACCCTTTGCAGGAGTATCAATCACCATACTTCCACGCATCTCAGATATCTCTAATTTAAGCTTCACAGCACAATCCACAGATATAAAAGAATGAGTAGCACCTGTGTCAATAATAGCTATAAGAGGAAAGCCATTAATATAACACGTACCTCTGATCAAACGATCATCTGCAGAAGTCTCAGAACCTGATAGAGCAAAAACCTTGCCTCCTGACTGATTCTCCTTCTTCGGCTTAGGACACTGAGGACTGATATGACCCAACTCTCCACAGTTGAAACAAGTTACAGTCTTCAATCGGCACTCTGCAGCCAGGTGACCACCTTTCCCACACTTGAAACACTTCATCTCAGCACTGGTACACTCATGAACACGATGTCCAGCCCGACCACATCTATAACACTTAGCAGGAGCACTAGAGTCTCCCCCACTAGGCCTCTTCATCCCACTCTGCTTCTGAAAACTTTTGCCAGCTGCATACGGTTTTCCACGATCCATCTGATTCTTACCCTTCCTATCAACCCTCTGCTGATAGCTCTCTGCTCTAGCCTTGGAATCCTGTTCAAAAATTCTGCAACAGTCAACCAAGTCAGAAAACACCCTGATCCTCTGATATCCAATAGCCTGCTTGATCTCGGGACGCAACCCGTTCTCAAACTTCACACATTTCGAAAACTCTCCAGCAGCTTCATTATAAGGAGTATAGTACTTTGACAGCTCTGTGAACTTCGCAGCATACTCAGTAACAGACCTGTTACCCTGCTTCAATTCCAAGAATTCTATTTCTTTCTTCCCTCTGACATCCTCTGGAAAATATTTCCTCAGAAATCTCTCCCTGAACACAGCCCAAGTAATCTCAGCATTCCCCGCAGATTCCAACTCAGTGCGGGTAGCAACCCACCAATCGTCAGCTTCTTCTGACAGCATATGTGTACCGAACCTGACCTTCTGGTTATCAGCACACTCAGTTACTCTAAAGATTCTCTCAATCTCCTTCAACCACTTCTGAGCACCATCTAGATCGTATGCTCCCTTGAACATTGGAGGATTGTTCTTCTGGAACTCACTCAACTGACGAGCAGCTCCCATTCCCGCAACATTCGGATTTCCTCCAAGTACTCCAGCTAGCATACCCAGAGCCTCAGCAATTGCAGCATCATCTCTGCCTCTTCCAGCCATCTCTATTCTTAAAACCCAACAAGCCAAATAATAAGTACTGATAGGGTTAAACAACACCTATCCCGTACAGGGAAACAGAATAATTACGACTCGACACGACCGACTATGCTCTGATACCACTAATGTAACACCCTTCTAAAATACCCCAAAAATAATAATAAAATAATAAACATAAAATCAGAGTAATAGTGCACCAAGGGTGTCACACAAACATTCCACATCATTTAAACAATATAACCATCATGCTCTTTTATTTAAAGCTAAATATAAAGTATTTGCACAATTACGCAGCGGATAGAGATCAACTCAATCATGCAAAACATGTAACATCACATGTAATTTAGTTCAACAACAACAACAATAAAAATCAAAGTTTTCCCGCCCGATGTTACATCTATCAGAGCATGACCCACTAGGGAGACTACTCTAGACTCCAAGCATTTGCTTCTACTCAACTCATTTCTCGTTACCTGAAAAATAGTTGCAAGGGTGAGTTCTTCAATCAATATAATAAGCATTATAGAACAACATGTAATGCTAAGTAAATAACACATTAATTCACCCTAACCAGACTACGCATTCAGCAACGGCAATATCCGTCCAAACATCATGTTCAACAATAATATATATCATATGTATAATTCTCAAACCATATTCAACACCGACAACACAACACAACGACTTACTCACTAATTCCTCACAATGGGAATTAGCTACAGCCCCACAGGCTATGCCATGCATTCATTATGCAATGAGACTCAACATATGCGGTACCGACTCTTCTCGAACATATAGTTCAAGCTCACCGATCAAATCCAGATACGGCTACTAAGCTCACTAGTCCCACTCATTTGAGATCTAATGACTCACTCACTAATTCCGCACAATGGAAATTAGCTACAGCCCCAAAGGCTAGACTCCACAATGATTCACTCACTAATTCCTCACTATGGGAATTAGCTACAGCCCCAAAGGCTAGACTATGCAAGCTAATCATCTAGCATGCAACATCCACAACAATTATCACAACAATTCGCTCACTAATTCTTCACAATGGGAATTAGCTACAGCCCCACAGGCTATGCCATGCACACTAATCATCTAGAAATGCAGCATCAACAACAACTCACAATGGACATATGCTCACACTCTCAACCATACAACAGTCCATTCACAAATACATGCATAACATATACATTCACAACATTTTGCATATCCTCATACATCATCAATACATGTATCAACACATCATCAACACATGTATAAAACACCTCAGCAACGCATGTATAAGACGCATGTATAAACACTTCTTCTGCCTTGCTCGCTAGGCGAGGCAGTAGCGAAGCTCTGGTTCGCTAGGCGAGCTCAAGGCGAACAGCTCCAGGAAATTGGTAAATTAATTCGCTAGGCGAGCTCAAGGCGAAGGCAATAGCGAACTCATTCTGTTTTGGTGAAAAACACAGCTAGCACTCACTCGCTAGGCGAAGCTCCAGCGAGTCCACAGCGAACATTACAGTAGCAAAACCTCTCAAGCTCGCTGGGGCGAGGTTGAGGCGCGTTCCTTCGCTAGGCGAAGGTTATGTTCGCTAGGCGAACATGACAGTTCACCAGACGCGTTTTCGTTGGGCAGGGATCTCATGTGCCCATCCCAGACCCTTCCCACTCAAACTTACTCGTCGCCATTCATCACCAATTTATCGGTTTGATTACACACACAATTATCAATTTGATTACGGTTTCCACTCAACCTATTCATCACAAATTTTCAGCATTCCAAATTCCAATTAGGGTCGATTCAACGGTTTCTCACTACCCATTACATATTATCCCAAAATACCCATTAATCGACGATAAACCCCCCTTACCTTAACAATCCGGCAGAATCTTTGAGCTTCAAGCTTTCGTTCTCCAACCTTTGCTCTTCAGCTCCTCTTCTCTGCCCTTTTCCCTTTTCACGATTTTCTCTGTTTTTCACGTGAAATGTTTTTCCCAAAAATGAGAACTTTTCCTTATTCCAACATATATATATTTTCCAATTTATTTTATTCCAATAATAATAATAATTCAATAATTCCCAAAAATAATAATAATAATAATTCCAATTATTTAATTAAATTAATAAATATATTATTAACTCAATTTAAATAATTATTTTATTATTATCGGGGTGTCACACTAAGAATCTGTCGGTTGACGATCGTATGCTGCATTATGTTATCTGCCATGTCCTGCTGCCCAAGGATTCCAACCTGTCTCAAATCAATGATCTGGAAATGCAAGTTCTGTTTGCAGTGAAGAACAAAATCCGAGTTAATTGGCTGCCCACTATGATGTATCATCTGCAACAGCAACTTTCTCTCAAAACAAGGCTGCCATACGGTCGCCTTATCTCAAGGATTTTGGAACTCACAGATATGGAAATCGGGAGAGAACCATTTTTGGCTATGACCACTACCGCCAATGAAATCAACGGCGTTACCATCATGAAAAATACTGGAATTATTCAAAGCAACGACGGCTCCTACAAATATGATGATGGGTCCTCCTCTTCAAACTTCCCTATTCCGGAAGGTGGCATTACCAATGAGTTTCTCTATACTACCATGATGAGCCACCACCGTGAAACCACCCGTGCTATCAAGAGTCTTCGGAACCTAGTGTTGAGTTCCCGCAACCTTCCCGTAGAAAATGATGAAGGTGATGACGGTAGTGAAGCGGATGGCGAGGAGGATGAGGCCGGTTCGGAAGAAGAATAAAGCACTATGTTTTTTCTTTGTTTATGTTTTCTGTTATATGTTGTTCTAGTGTTGTTGTTGTTAAACTATGTTTATGCGTGTTATGTTTACCAAACACTTAACTTTTAATCCATTTTATTCTGATAATCGCAAAATGTATGTTTACTTGTATGTTTTTCCTCCTTCATAAGTCTCTTCCTTTTTGCTAATGACAAAGGGGGAGAAGACTTGTTTCTCTAATGGTTTTCTATGCAGAATTGTTGTATGCCTCTCATTTAGGGGGAGTTCTTAAACTTAGGGGGAGAATCAAACTTAGAGAAACTTCACTTTCATGCATCTATCTCAAAGTGGTTGTCATCATCAAAAAGGGGGAGATTGTAGAAGCAAGCTTCAATCCAAGAAGTATTTTGACGAAGACAACTTGCATCAATGCAAAAAGAGAAGAGCTACAAAGATATTTCAAGCATCAAGTATTCAAAGCCGCATATGCATTTGATCAAGCTTCATTTTCAAGAAAACCGTTTGCAAGATTGTTGATTCGCTTCTTAGGTATATCTAACTCACTCTTAGATTAGTATACAAGTGTTCAACAATCATGATCTGCATTTGCATCTTTTAACATAACCATTTGTTAACACCTTGAAATGCAAGACACATTTATTTTTAAGTATTTTTCTGCATTTCAACAGTGTTAACCGGTTAACCATATGGGTTAACCGGTTAACAGCCCAGTTTTTCAAATTTTTTGTTAACGTTTGCATGCGTTAACCGGTTAACCCATATGGTTAACCGGTTAACACTGTTCGTTACAGCAAAAAATGTTTTTGAAAAATTATATCTTTTCATCAATATTCATGAGGGAAATGATACCTCTTTGGAAAGGTATTTTGGCAATATAAATTATTGAATTTTCAAAATGAATTTTCACCTCCAAGAATTTTCATACAAACTTCAAATAATCACTCTCTCATATTTTTCCTTCCATAAATTTTTGAAAGTGTTCATAATAAAAATTGTCATCTCATTCTATTGTTGAACACTTGCATATTATCTTTTGAGTGACTTATTTGTCTAAGGAGAAGATCAATCAAGAGAAGATTGATACTATTACATCTTTGTTAAAATCATTCATAGAATTATTTCTGTTTGACTTGTGATCCAGGATTGCTGGACACAAGGGTTGGTGTTGAAGAGGATTGTTCTTCATACACTTGTTTGTCTATAAGTTAGATTGTAGG
Source organism: Lathyrus oleraceus (assembly GCF_024323335.1). NCBI lineage: Eukaryota > Viridiplantae > Streptophyta > Magnoliopsida > Fabales > Fabaceae > Lathyrus > Lathyrus oleraceus. Next base: position 45,150 of record NW_026112770.1, on the reverse strand, counting down.
CATCACCGTTTGTGTGAATAGGCTGTACAATATTCTAACTATAGTGAATTCTCTTTCGTGTGAAAGGGGAGTGGATGTACCTTCGGATTGTGAAGGGAACCACTATAATTTCCGGTGTCGTTTACTTTCCGCATTTTAATTTTCCGCACTTAAACAAAAATAACCAAAAACCGGAAACTAGATCGAAGAATTTTTTTACCACCTAATTCACCCCCCCCCCCTCTTAGGCGCATTTACAACTTACACAGTATAGGATGATGGTTATCTGCAGCAAGAAGGTTCTCAGTATGAGCAACTTCCTCGGGCTGGTTCTGGTTTAGGTTATGTGAGGGAGCTTCATTCAATGTCAAGTTCAGTGCATTATCATGGTTATCTGCAGCAAGAAAGATTTGTATAGGATGATGGTTATTTGCAGCAAGAAAGTTCTGTATAGGAGATGGTTACCTGCAACAAGAAGGTTCTCAGTATGAGCAACTTCCTCGGGCTGGTTCTGATTCAGGTTCTGTGAGGGAGCTTCATTCAATGTCAGGTTAAGTGCATGATCATGGTTATCTGCAGCAAGAAAGTTTTGTATAAGATGATGGTTATTTGCAGCAAGAAAGTTCTGTATAGGATGATGGTTATCTGCAACAAAAAGGTTCTCAGTATGAGCAACTTCCTCGGGCTGGTTCTGGTTCAGGTTCTGTGATGGAGCTTCATTCAATGTCAGGTTCAGTCCATTATCATGGTTATCTGCAGCAAGGAAGTTCTGTATAGGATGATGGATATTTGTAGCAAGAATGTTTTGTATAGGATCATCGTTATCTGCAGCAAGAAGGTTCTTAGTGTGAGAAATTTCCTCGGGTTGGTTCTTGTTTAGGTTCTTTGAGATAAATTCATTCAATGTTAGGTTCAGTGCATGATCATTGTTATCTGCAGCAAGAAAGTTTTGTATAGGATGATGGTTATTTGTAGCAAGAAAGTTATGTATAGGATCATCGTTATCTGCAGCAAGAAGGTTCTCAATATGAGCAACTTCCTCGGGCTGTTTCTGGTTCAGGTTCTGTAAGGGAGCTTCATTCAATGTCAGGTTCAGTGCATGATCATGGTTATCTGCAACAAGAAAGTTCTGTATAGGATGATAGTTATTTGCAGCAAGAAAGTTCTGTATAGGATCATCATTATCTGCAGCAAGAAGGTTCTCAGTATGAGCAACTTCCTCAGGCTGGTTCTGGTTCAGGTTCTGTGAGGGAGCTTCATTCAATTTCAAGTTCAGTGCATTATCATGGTTATCTGCAGCAAGAAAGATTCTTATAGGATGATGGTTATTTGCAGCAAGAAAGTTCTGTATAGGAGATGGTTACCTACAACAAGAAGGTTCTCAGTATGAGCAACTTCCTCGGGCTGGTTCTGGTTCTGGTTCTGTGAGGGAGCTTCATTCAATGTCAGGTTAAGTGCATGATCATGGTTATTTGCAGCAAGAATGTTTTGTATAAGATGATGGTTATTTGCAGCAAGAAAGTTCTGTATAGGATGATGGTTATCTGCAGCAAGAAGGTTCTCAGTATGAGCAACTTCCTCGGGCTGGTTCTGGTTTAGGTTATGTGAGGGAGCTTCATTCAATGTCAGGTTCAGTGAATGATCATGGTTATCTGCAGCAAGAAAGTTTGGTATAGGATGATGGTTATTTGCAGCAAGAAAGTTCTATATAAATCATCGTTATCTGCAGCAAGAAGGTTCTACGTATGATCGCCTTTCTCGGGCAGGTTCTGGTTCAGGATCTTTGAGGGAGTTTCATTCAATGTCAGGTTCAGTGCATGATCATGATTATATGCAGCAAGAAAGTCCTGTACATGATGATGGTTGTTTTCAACAAGAAAGTTATGTATAGGATCATCGTTATCTACAGCAAGAAGGTTCTCAATGTGAGCAACTTCCTCGGGCTGGTTCTATTTCAGTTTTTGTGATGGAGCTTCATTCAATGTCAGGTTCAGTCTATGATCATGGTTATCTACAGCAAGAAAGTTTTGTATAAGATGATAGATATTTGCAGCAAGAATGTTCTATATAGGATCATCGTTATCTGCAGTAAGAAGGTTCTTAGTATGAGCAATTTCCTCGGGCTGGTTCTTGTTCAGGTTCTTTGAGAGCTTCATTCAATGTCAGGTTCAGTGCATGATAATGGTTATCTGCAACAAGAAAGTTTTGTATAGGATGATGGTTATTTGCAGCAAGAAAGTTATGTATAGGATCATCGTTATCTGCAGCAAGAAGGTTCTCAATATGAGCAACTTCCTCGGGCTGGTTCTGGTTTAGGTTCTTTAAGGGAGCTTCATTCAATTTCAGGTTCAGTGCATGATCATGCTTATCTGCAACAAGAAAGTTCTGTATAAGATGATAGTTATTTGCAGGAAGAAAGTTCTGTATAGGATCATCGTTATCTGCAGCAAGGAGGTTCTCAATATGAGCAACTTCCTCAGGCTGGTTCTGCTTCAGGTTCTATGATGGAGCTTCATTCAAAGTCAGGTTCAGTGCATGATCATGGTTATCCGCAGGATGAAAGTTTTGTATAGGATGATGGTTATTTTCCGCAAGAAAGTTCTGTATAGGATGATGGTTATCTGCAGCAAGAAGGTTCTCAGTTTGAGCAAATACCTCAGGCTGGTTCTGGTTTAGGTTCTGTGAGGGAGCTTCATTCAATGTCAAGTTCAGTGCATGATCATGGTTATCTACAGCAAGAAAGTTTTGTAAAGGATGATGGTTATTTGCAGCAAGAAAGTTCTGTATAAGATAATCGTTATCTGCAGCAAGAAGGTTCTTAGTATGAGCGCCTTTCTCGGGCTGGTTCTGGTTTAGGTTCTATGAGGGAGCTACATTCAATGTCAAGTTCAGTGCATGATCATGGTTATATGCAGCAAGAAAGTTTGGTATAGGGTGATGGTTATTTTCAGCAAGAAAGTTCTGTATAAGATCATCGTTATCTGCAGCAAGAAGGTTCTGAGTATGAGCAACTTCCTCGGGCTGGTTCTGGTTCAGGTTCCCTAAGGGAGCTTCATTCAATGTCAGGTTTAGTGCATGATCATGGTTATCTGCAGCAAGAAAGATCGGTATAGGATGATGGTTATTTGCAGCAAGAAAGTTCTGTATAAGATCATCGTTATTTGCAGCAAGAAGGTTCTCAGTATGATCGCCTTTCTCGGGCTGGTTCTGGTTCAGGATCTGTGAGGGAGTTTCATTCAATGTCAAGTTCAGTGCATGATCATGGTTATCTGCAGCAAGAAAGTTCTGTATAGGATAATGGTTATTTGCAGCAAGAAAGTCTTGTATAGGATCATCGTTATCTCCAACAAGAAGGTTCTCAATATGAGCAACTTCCTCGGGCAGGTTCTGGTTCAGGTTCTGTGATGGAGCTTCATTCAATGTCAGGTTCAGTCCATTATCATGGTTATCTGCAGCAAGGAAGTTCTGTATAGGATGATGGATATTTGTAGCAAGAATGTTTTGTATAGGATTATCGTTATCTGCAGCAAGAAGGTTCTTAGTGTGAGCAATTTCCTCGGGCTGGTTCTTGTTTAGGTTCTTTGAGATAACTTCATTCAATGTTAGGTTCAGTGCATGATCATTGTTATCTGCAGCAAGAAAGTTTTGTATAGGATGATGGTTATTTGTAGCAAGAAAGTTATGTATAGGATCATCGTTATCTGCAGCAAGAAGGTTCTCAATATGAGCAACTTCCTCGGGTTGTTTCTGGTTCAGGTTCTATAAGGGAGCTTCATTCAATGTCAGGTTCAGTGCATGATCATGGTTATCTGCAACAAGAAAGTTCTGTATAGGATGATAGTTATTTGCAGCAAGAAAGTTCTGTATAGGATCATCGTTATCTGCAGCAAGAAGGTTCTCAGTATGAGCAACTTCCTCAGGCTGGTTCTGGTTCAGGTTCTGTGAGGGAGCTTCATTCAATTTCAAGTTCAGTGCATTATCATGGTTATCTGCAGCAAGAAAGATTTGTATAGGATGATGGTTATTTGCAGCAAGAAAGTTCTGTATAGGAGATGGTTACCTGCAACAAGAAGGTTCTCAGTATGAGCAACTTCCTCGGGCTGGTTCTGGTTCAGGTTCTGTGAGGGAGCTTCATTCAATGTCAGGTTAAGTGCATGATCATGGTTATCTGCAGCAAGAAAGTTTTGTATAAGATGATGGTTATTTGCAGCAAGAAAGTTTTGTATAGGATGATGGTTATCTGCAACAAGGAGGTTCTCAGTATGAGCAACTTCCTCGGGCTGGTTCTGGTTCAGGTTCTGTGATGGAGCTTCATTCAATGTCAGGTTCAGTCCATTATCATGGTTATCTGCAGCAAGGAAGTTCTGTATAGGATGATGGATATTTGTAGCAAGAATGTTTTGTATAGGATCATTGTTATCTGCAGCAAAAAGGTTCTTAGTGTGAGCAATTTCCTCGGGCTGGTTCTTGTTTAGGTTCTTTGAGATAACTTCATTCAATGTTAGGTTCAGTGCATGATCATTGTTATCTGCAGCAAGAAAGTTTTGTATAGGATGATGGTTATTTGTAGCAAGAAAGTTATGTATAGGATCATCGTTATCTGCAGCAAGAAGGTTCTCAATATGAGCAACTTCCTCGGGCTGGTTCTGGTTCAGGTTCTTTAAGGGAGCTTCATTCAATTTCAGGTTCAGTGCATGATCATGGTTATCTGCAACAAGAAAGTTCTGTATAAGATGATAGTTATTTGCAGCAAGAAAGTTCTGTATAGGATCATCGTTATCTGCAGCAAGAAGGTTCTCAATATGAGCAACTTCCTCAGGCTGGTTCTGGTTCAGGTTCTGTGAGGGAGCTTCATTCAATTTCAAGTTCAGTGCATTATCATGGTTATCTGCAGCAAGAAAGATTCTTATAGGATGATGGTTATTTGCAGCAAGAAAGTTCTGTATAGGAGATGGTTACCTACAACAAGAAGGTTCTCAGTATGAGCAACTTCTCTCGGGCTGGTTCTGGTTCTGGTTCTGTGAGGGAGCTTCATTCAATGTCAGGTTAAGTGCATGATCATGGTTATCTGCAGCAAGAATGTTTTGTATAAGATGATGGTTATTTGCAGCAAGAAAGTTCTGTATAGGATGATGGTTATCTGCAGCAAGAAGGTTCTCAGTATGAGCAACTTCCTCGGGCTGGTTCTGGTTTAGGTTATGTGAGGGAGCTTCATTCAATGTCAAGTTCAGTGCATTATCATGGTTATCTGCAGCAAGAAAGATTTGTATAGGATGATGGTTATTTGCAGCAAGAAAGTTCTGTATAGGAGATGGTTACCTGCAACAAGAAGGTTCTCAGTATGAGCAACTTCCTCGGGCTGGTTCTGGTTCAGGTTCTGTGAGGGAGCTTCATTCAATGTCAGGTTAAGTGCATGATCATGGTTATCTGCAGCAAGAAAGTTTTGTATAAGATGATGGTTATTTGCAGCAAGAAAGTTCTGTATAGGATGATGGTTATCTGCAACAAGGAGGTTCTCAGTATGAGCAACTTCCTCGGGCTGGTTCTGGTTCAGGTTCTGTGATGGAGCTTCATTCAATGTCAGGTTCAGTCCATTATCATGGTTATCTGCAGCAAGGAAGTTCTGTATAGGATGATGGATATTTGTAGCAAGAATGTTTTGTATAGGATCATCGTTATCTGCAGCAAGAAGGTTCTTAGTGTGAGCAATTTCCTCGGGCTGGTTCTTGTTTAGGTTCTTTGAGATAACTTCATTCAATGTTAGGTTCAGTGCATGATCATTGTTATCTGCAGCAAGAAAGTTTTGTATAGGATGATGGTTATTTGTAGCAAGAAAGTTATGTATAGGATCATCGTTATCTGCAGCAAGAAGGTTCTCAATATGAGCAACTTCCTCGGGCTGTTTCTGGTTCAGGTTCTGTAAGGGAGCTTCATTCAATGTCAGGTTCAGTGCATGATCATGGTTATCTGCAACAAGAAAGTTCTGTATAGGATGATAGTTATTTGCAGCAAGAAAGTTCTGTATAGGATCATCGTTATCTGCAGCAAGAAGGTTCTCAGTATGAGCAACTTCCTCAGGCTGGTTCTGGTTCAGGTTCTGTGAGGGAGCTTCATTCAATTTCAAGTTCAGTGCATTATCATGGTTATCTGCAGCAAGAAAGATTCTTATAGGATGATGGTTATTTGCAGCAAGAAAGTTCTGTATAGGAGATGGTTACCTACAACAAGAAGGTTCTCAGTATGAGCAACTTCCTCGGGCTGGTTCTGGTTCTGGTTCTGTGAGGGAGCTTCATTCAATGTCAGGTTAAGTGCATGATCATGGTTATCTGCAGCAAGAATGTTTTGTATAAGATGATGTTATTTGCAGCAAGAAAGTTCTGTATAGGATGATGGTTATCTGCAGCAAGAAGGTTCTCAGTATGAGCAACTTCCTCGGGCTGGTTCTGGTTTAGGTTATGTGAGGGAGCTTCATTCAATGTCAAGTTCAGTGCATTATCATGGTTATCTGCAGCAAGAGATTTGTATAGGATGATGGTTATTTGCAGCAAGAAAGTTCTGTATAGGAGATGGTTATCTGCAACAAGAAGGTTCTCAGTATGAGCAACTTCCTCGGGCTGGTTCTGGTTCAGGTTCTGTGAGGGAGCTTCATTCAATGTCAGGTTAAGTGCATGATCATGGTTATCTGCAGCAAGAAAGTTTTGTATAAGATGATGGTTATTTGCAGCAAGAAAGTTCTGTATAGGATGATGGTTATCTGCAACAAGAAGGTTCTCAGTATGAGCAACTTCCTCGGGCTGGTTCTGGTTCAGGTTCTGTGATGGAGCTTCATTCAATGTCAGGTTCAGTCCATTATCATGGTTATCTGCAGCAAGGAAGTTCTGTATAGGATGATGGATATTTGTAGCAAGAATGTTTTGTATAGGATCATCGTTATCTGCAGCAAGAAGGTTCTTAGTGTGAGCAATTTCCTCGGGCTGGTTCTTGTTTAGGTTCTTTGAGATAACTTCATTCAATGTTAGGTTCAGTGCATGATCATTGTTATCTGCAGCAAGAAAGTTTTGTATAGGATGATGGTTATTTGTAGCAAGAAAGTTATGTATAGGATCATCGTTATCTGCAGCAAGAAGGTTCTCAATATGAGCAACTTCCTCGGGCTGTTTCTGGTTCAGGTTCTGTAAGGGAGCTTCATTCAATGTCAGGTTCAGTGCATGATCATGGTTATCTGCAACAAGAAAGTTCTGTATAGGATGATAGTTATTTGCAGCAAGAAAGTTCTGTATAGGATCATCGTTATCTGCAGCAAGAAGGTTCTCAGTATGAGCAACTTCCTCAGGCTGGTTCTGGTTCAGGTTCTGTGAGGGAGCTTCATTCAATTTCAAGTTCAGTGCATTATCATGGTTATCTGCAGCAAGAAAGATTCTTATAGGATGATGGTTATTTGCAGCAAGAAAGTTCTGTATAGAGATGGTTACCTGCAACAAGAAGGTTCTCAGTATGAGCAACTTCCTCGGGCTGGTTCTGGTTCTGGTTCTGTGAGGGAGCTTCATTCAATGTCAGGTTAAGTGCATGATCATGGTTATCTGCAGCAAGAATGTTTTGTATAAGATGATGGTTATTTGCAGCAAGAAAGTTCTGTATAGGATGATGGTTATCTGCAGCAAGAAGGTTCTCAGTATGAGCAACTTCCTCGGGCTGGTTCTGGTTTAGGTTATGTGAGGGAGCTTCATTCAATGTCAGGTTCAGTGCATGATCATGGTTATCTGCAGCAAGAAAGTTTGTATAGGATGATGGTTATTTGCAGCAAGAAAGTTCTGTATAAGATCATCGTTATCTGCAGCAAGAAGGTTCTCAGTATGATCGCCTTTCTCGGGCTGGTTCTGGTTCAGGATCTGTGAGGGAGTTTCATTCAATGTCAGGTTCAGTGCATGATCATGGTTATCTGCAGCAAGAAAGTTCTGTATAGGATGATGGTTATTTGCAGCAAGAAAGTCTGTATAGGATCATCGTTATCTGCAGCAAGAAGGTTCTCAATATGAGCAACTTCCTCGGGCTGGTTCTGGTTCAGGTTCTGTGATGGAGCTTCATTCAATGTCAGGTTCAGTCCATTATCATGGTTATCTGCAGCAAGGAAGTTCTGTATAGGATGATGGATATTTGTAGCAAGAATGTTTTGTATAGGATCATCGTTATCTGCAGCAAGAAGGTTCTTAGTGTGAGCAATTTCCTCGGGCTGGTTCTTGTTTAGGTTCTTTGAGATAACTTCATTCAATGTTAGGTTCAGTGCATGATCATTGTTATCTGCAGCAAGAAAGTTTTGTATAGGATGATGGTTATTTGTAGCAAGAAAGTTATGTATAGGATCGTCGTTATCTGTAGCAAGAAGGTTCTCAATATGAGCAACTTCCTCGGGTTGTTTCTGGTTCAGGTTCTGTAAGGGAGCTTCATTCAATGTCAGGTTCAGTGCATGATCATGGTTATCTGCAACAAGAAAGTTCTGTATAGGATGATAGTTATTTGCAGCAAGAAAGTTCTGTATAGGATCATCGTTATCTGCAGCAAGAAGGTTCTCAGTATGAGCAACTTCCTCGGGCTGGTTCTGGTTCAGGTTCTGTGAGGGAGCTTCATTCAATGTCAGGTTCAGTGCATTATCATGGTTATCTGCAGCAAGAAAGATTTGTATAGGATGATGGTTATTTGCAGCAAGAAAGTTCTGTATAGGATGATGGTTATCTGCAGCAAGAAGGTTCTCAGTATGAGCAACTTCCTCGGGCTGGTTCTGGTTCAGGTTCTGTGAGGGAGCTTCATTCAATGTCAGGTTAAGTGCATGATCATGGTTATCTGCAGCAAGAAAGTTTTGTATAAGATGATGGTTATTTGCAGCAAGAAAGTTTTGTATAGGATGATGGTTATCTGCAGCAAGAAGGTTCTCAGTATGAGCAACTTCCTCGGGCTGGTTCTGGTTCAGGTTCTGTGAGGGAGCTTCATTCAATGTCAGGTTCAGTCCATTATCATGGTTATCTGCAGCAAGGAAGTTCTGTATAGGATGATGGATATTTGTAGCAAGAATGTTTTGTATAGGATCATCGTTATCTGCAGCAAGAAGGTTCTTAGTGTGAGCAATTTCCTCGGGCTGGTTCTTGTTTAGGTTCTTTGAGATAGCTTCATTCAATGTTAGGTTCAGTGCATGATCATGTTATCTGCAGCAAGAAAGTTTTGTATAGGATGATGGTTATTTGTAGCAAGAAAGTTATGTATAGGATCATCGTTATCTGCAGCAAGAAGGTTCTCAATATGAGCAACTTCCTCGGGCTGGTTCTGGTTCAGGTTCTTTAAGGGAGCTTCATTCAATTTCAGGTTCAGTGCATGATCATGCTTATCTGCAACAAGAAAGTTCTGTATAGATGATAGTTATTTGCAGCAAGAAAGTTCTGTATAGGATCATCGTTATCTGCAGCAAGAAGGTTCTCAATATGAGCAACTTCCTCAGGCTGGTTCTGGTTCAGGTTCTGTGAGGGAGCTTCATTCAATTTCAAGTTCAGTGCATGATCATGGTTATCTGCAGCAAGAAAGATTCTTATAGGATGATGGTTATTTGCAGCAAGAAAGTTCTGTATAGGAGATGGTTACCTGCAGCAAGAAGGTTCTCAGTATGAGCAACTTCCTCGGGCTGGTTCTGGTTCTGGTTCTGTGAGGGAGCTTCATTCAATGTCAGGTTAAGTGCATGATCATGGTTATCTGCAGCAAGAAAGTTTTGTATAAGATGATGGTTATTTGCAGCAAGAAAGTTCTGTATAGGATGATGGTTATCTGCAGCAAGAAGGTTCTCAGTATGAGCAACTTCCTCGGGCTGGTTCTGGTTTAGGTTCTGTGAGGGAGCTTCATTCAATGTCAAGTTCAGTGCATTATCATGGTTATCTGCAGCAAGAAAGATTTGTATAGGATGATGGTTATTTGCAGCAAGAAAGTTCTGTATAGGAGATGGTTACCTGCAACAAGAAGGTTCTCAGTATGAGCAACTTCCTCGGGCTGGTTCTGGTTCAGGTTCTGTGAGGGAGCTTCATTCAATGTCAGGTTAAGTGCATGATCATGGTTATCTGCAGCAAGAAAGTTTTGTATAAGATGATGGTTATTTGCAGCAAGAAAGTTCTGTATAGGATGATGGTTATCTGCAACAAGAAGGTTCTCAGTATGAGCAACTTCCTCGGGCTGGTTCTGGTTCAGGTTCTGTGATGGAGCTTCATTCAATGTCAGGTTCAGTCCATTATCATGGTTATCTGCAGCAAGGAAGTTCTGTATAGGATGATGGATATTTGTAGCAAGAATGTTTTGTATAGGATCATCGTTATCTGCAGCAAGAAGGTTCTTAGTGTGAGCAATTTCCTCGGGCTGGTTCTTGTTTAGGTTCTTTGAGATAACTTCATTCAATGTTAGGTTCAGTGCATGATCATTGTTATCTGCAGCAAGAAAGTTTTGTATAGGATGATGGTTATTTGTAGCAAGAAAGTTATGTATAGGATCATCGTTATCTGCAGCAAGAAGGTTCTCAATATGAGCAACTTCCTCGGGCTGTTTCTGGTTCAGGTTCTGTAAGGGAGCTTCATTCAATGTCAGGTTCAGTGCATGATCATGGTTATCTGCAACAAGAAAGTTCTGTATAGGATGATAGTTATTTGCAGCAAGAAAGTTCTGTATAGGATCATCGTTATCTGCAGCAAGAAGGTTCTCAGTATGAGCAACTTCCTCAGGCTGGTTCTGGTTCAGGTTCTGTGAGGGAGCTTCATTCAATTTCAAGTTCAGTGCATTATCATGGTTATCTGCAGCAAGAAAGATTCTTATAGGATGATGGTTATTTGCAGCAAGAAAGTTCTGTATAGGAGATGGTTACCTACAACAAGAAGGTTCTCAGTATGAGCAACTTCCTCGGGCTGGTTCTGGTTCTGGTTCTGTGAGGGAGCTTCATTCAATGTCAGGTTAAGTGCATGATCATGGTTATCTGCAGCAAGAATGTTTTGTATAAGATGATGGTTATTTGCAGCAAGAAAGTTCTGTATAGGATGATGGTTATCTGCAGCAAGAAGGTTCTCAGTATGAGCAACTTCCTCGGGCTGGTTCTGGTTTAGGTTATGTGAGGGAGCTTCATTCAATGTCAAGTTCAGTGCATTATCATGGTTATCTGCAGCAAGAAAGTTTGTATAGGATGATGGTTATTTGCAGCAAGAAAGTTCTGTATAGGAGATGGTTATCTGCAGCAAGAAGGTTCTCAGTATGAGCAACTTCCTCGGGCTGGTTCTGGTTCAGGTTCTGTGAGGGAGCTTCATTCAATGTCAGGTTAAGTGCATGATCATGGTTATCTGCAGCAAGAAAGTTTTGTATAAGATGATGGTTATTTGCAGCAAGAAAGTTCTGTATAGGATGATGGTTATCTGCAACAAGAAGGTTCTCAGTATGAGCAACTTCCTCGGGCTGGTTCTGGTTCAGGTTCTGTGATGGAGCTTCATTCAATGTCAGGTTCAGTCCATTATCATGGTTATCTGCAGCAAGGAAGTTCTGTATAGGATGATGGATATTTGTAGCAAGAATGTTTTGTATAGGATCATCGTTATCTGCAGCAAGAAGGTTCTTAGTGTGAGCAATTTCCTCGGGCTGGTTCTTGTTAGGTTCTTTGAGATAACTTCATTCAATGTTAGGTTCAGTGCATGATCATTGTTATCTGCAGCAAGAAAGTTTTGTATAGGATGATGGTTATTTGTAGCAAGAAAGTTATGTATAGGATCATCGTTATCTGCAGCAAGAAGGTTCTCAATATGAGCAACTTCCTCGGGCTGTTTCTGGTTCAGGTTCTGTAAGGGAGCTTCATTCAATGTCAGGTTCAGTGCATGATCATGGTTATCTGCAACAAGAAAGTTCTGTATAGGATGATGGTTATTTGCAGCAAGAAAGTTCTGTATAGGATCATCGTTATCTGCAGCAAGAAGGTTCTCAGTATGAGCAACTTCCTCAGGCTGGTTCTGGTTCAGGTTCTGTGAGGGAGCTTCATTCAATTTCAAGTTCAGTGCATTATCATGGTTATCTGCAGCAAGAAAGTTCTTATAGGATGATGGTTATTTGCAGCAAGAAAGTTCTGTATAGAAGATGGTTATCTGCAGCAAGAAGGTTCTCAGTATGAGCAACTTCCTCGGGCTGGTTCTGGTTCTGGTTCTGTGAGGGAGCTTCATTCAATGTCAGGTTAAGTGCATGATCATGGTTATCTGCAGCAAGAAAGTTTTGTATAAGATGATGGTTATTTGCAGCAAGAAAGTTCTGTATAGGATGATGGTTATCTGCAGCAAGAAGGTTCTCAGTATGAGCAACTTCCTCGGGCTGGTTCTGGTTTAGGTTATGTGAGGAAGCTTCATTCAATGTCAGGTTCAGTGCATGATCATGGTTATCTGCAGCAAGAAAGTTTGTATAGGATGATGGTTATTTGCAGCAAGAAAGTTCTGTATAAGATCATCGTTATCTGCAGCAAGAAGGTTCTCAGTATGAGCGCCTTTCTCGGGCTGGTTCTGGTTCAGGATCTGTGAGGGAGCTTCATTCAATGTCAGGTTCAGTGCATGATCATGGTTATCTGCAGCAAGAAAGTTCTGTATAGGATGATGGTTATTTGCAGCAAGAAAGTTCTGTATAGGATCATCGTTATCTGCAGCAAGAAGGTTCTCAATATGAGCAACTTCCTCGGGCTGGTTCTGGTTCAGGTTCTGTGATGGAGCTTCATTCAATGTCAGGTTCAGTCCATTATCATGGTTATCTGCAGCAAGGAAGTTCTGTATAGGATGATGGATATTTGTAGCAAGAATGTTTTGTATAGGATCATCGTTATCTGCAGCAAGAAGGTTCTTAGTGTGAGCAATTTCCTCGGGCTGGTTCTTGTTTAGGTTCTTTGAGATAACTTCATTCAATGTTAGGTTCAGTGCATGATCATTGTTATCTGCAGCAAGAAAGTTTTGTATAGGATGATGGTTATTTGTAGCAAGAAAGTTATGTATAGGATCATCGTTATCTGCAGCAAGAAGGTTCTCAATATGAGCAACTTCCTCGGGCTGTTTCTGGTTCAGGTTCTGTAAGGGAGCTTCATTCAATGTCAGGTTCAGTGCATGATCATGGTTATCTGCAACAAGAAAGTTCTGTATAGGATGATAGTTATTTGCAGCAAGAAAGTTCTGTATAGGATCATCGTTATCTGCAGCAAGAAGGTTCTCAGTATGAGCAACTTCCTCAGGCTGGTTCTGGTTCAGGTTCTGTGAGGGAGCTTCATTCAATTTCAAGTTCAGTGCATTATCATGGTTATCTGCAGCAAGAAAGTTCTTATAGGATGATGGTTATTTGCAGCAAGAAAGTTCTGTATAGGAGATGGTTATCTGCAACAAGAAGGTTCTCAGTATGAGCAACTTCCTCGGGCTGGTTCTGGTTCTGGTTCTGTGAGGGAGCTTCATTCAATGTCAGGTTAAGTGCATGATCATGGTTATCTGCAGCAAGAAAGTTTTGTATAAGATGATGGTTATTTGCAGCAAGAAAGTTCTGTATAGGATGATGGTTATCTGCAGCAAGAAGGTTCTCAGTATGAGCAACTTCCTCGGGCTGGTTCTGGTTTAGGTTATGTGAGGGAGCTTCATTCAATGTCAGGTTCAGTGCATGATCATGGTTATCTGCAGCAAGAAAGTTTGTATAGGATGATGGTTATTTGCAGCAAGAAAGTTCTGTATAAGATCATCGTTATCTGCAGCAAGAAGGTTCTCAGTATGATCGCCTTTCTCGGGCTGGTTCTGGTTCAGGTTCTTTGAGGGAGCTTCATTCAATGTCAGGTTCAGTGCATGATCATGGTTATCTGCAGCAAGAAAGTTCTGTATAGGATGATGGTTATTTGCAGCAAGAAAGTTCTGTATAGGATCATCGTTATCTGCAGCAAGAAGGTTCTCAATATGAGCAACTTCCTCGGGCTGGTTCTGGTTCAGGTTCTGTGATGGAGCTTCATTCAATGTCAGGTTCAGTGCATTATCATGGTTATCTGCAGCAAGGAAGTTCTGTATAGGATGATGGATATTTGCAGCAAGAAAGTTTGTATAGGATCATCGTTATCTGCAGCAAGAAGGTTCTTAGTATGAGCAACTTCCTCGGGCTGGTTCTTGTTTAGGTTCTTTGAGATAGCTTCATTCAATGTCAGGTTCAGTGCATGATCATTGTTATCTGCAGCAAGAAAGTTTGTATAGGATGATGGTTATTTGCAGCAAGAAAGTTATGTATAGGATCATCGTTATCTGCAGCAAGAAGGTTCTCAATATGAGCAACTTCCTCGGGCTGTTTCTGGTTCAGGTTCTGTAGGGAGCTTCATTCAATGTCAGGTTCAGTGCATGATCATGGTTATCTGCAACAAGAAAGTTCTGTATAGGATGATAGTTATTTGCAGCAAGAAAGTTCTGTATAGGATCATCGTTATCTGCAGCAAGAAGGTTCTCAGTATGAGCAACTTCCTCAGGCTGGTTCTGGTTCAGGTTCTGTGAGGGAGCTTCATTCAATGTCAAGTTCAGTGCATTATCATGGTTATCTGCAGCAAGAAAGATTCTTATAGGATGATGGTTATTTGCAGCAAGAAAGTTCTGTATAGGAGATGGTTATCTGCAACAAGAAGGTTCTCAGTATGAGCAACTTCCTCGGGCTGGTTCTGGTTCTGGTTCTGTGAGGGAGCTTCATTCAATGTCAGGTTCAGTGCATGATCATGGTTATCTGCAGCAAGAAAGTTTTGTATAAGATGATGGTTATTTGCAGCAAGAAAGTTCTGTATAGGATGATGGTTATCTGCAGCAAGAAGGTTCTCAGTATGAGCAACTTCCTCGGGCTGGTTCTGGTTTAGGTTCTGTGAGGGAGCTTCATTCAATGTCAGGTTCAGTGCATGATCATGGTTATCTGCAGCAAGAAAGTTTGTATAGGATGATGGTTATTTGCAGCAAGAAAGTTCTGTATAAGATCATCGTTATCTGCAGCAAGAAGGTTCTCAGTATGAGCCTTCTCGGGCTGGTTCTGGTTCAGGTTCTTTGAGGGAGCTTCATTCAATGTCAGGTTCAGTGCATGATCATGGTTATCTGCAGCAAGAAAGTTCTGTATAGGATGATGGTTATTTGCAGCAAGAAAGTTATGTATAGGATCATCGTTATCTGCAGCAAGAAGGTTCTCAATATGAGCAACTTCCTCGGGCTGGTTCTGGTTCAGGTTCTGTGATGGAGCTTCATTCAATGTCAGGTTCAGTGCATGATCATGGTTATCTGCAGCAAGGAAGTTCTGTATAGGATGATGGTTATTTGCAGCAAGAAAGTTCTGTATAGGATCATCGTTATCTGCAGCAAGAAGGTTCTTAGTATGAGCAATTTCCTCGGGCTGGTTCTTGTTTAGGTTCTTTGAGATAGCTTCATTCAATGTCAGGTTCAGTGCATGATCATGGTTATCTGCAGCAAGAAAGTTTTGTATAGGATGATGGTTATTTGTAGCAAGAAAGTTATGTATAGGATCATCGTTATCTGCAGCAAGAAGGTTCTCAATATGAGCAACTTCCTCGGGCTGTTTCTGGTTCAGGTTCTGTAAGGGAGCTTCATTCAATGTCAGGTTCAGTGCATGATCATGGTTATCTGCAACAAGAAAGTTCTGTATAGGATGATGGTTATTTGCAGCAAGAAAGTTCTGTATAGGATCATCGTTATCTGCAGCAAGAAGGTTCTCAGTATGAGCAACTTCCTCGGCTGGTTCTGGTTCAGGTTCTGTGAGGGAGCTTCATTCAATTTCAAGTTCAGTGCATTATCATGGTTATCTGCAGCAAGAAAGTTCTTATAGGATGATGGTTATTTGCAGCAAGAAGGTTCTCAGTATGAGCAACTTCCTCGGGCTGGTTCTGGTTTAGGTTCTGTGAGGGAGCTTCATTCAATGTCAGGTTCAGTGCATGATCATGGTTATCTGCAGCAAGAAAGTTTGTATAGGATGATGGTTATTTGCAGCAAGAAAGTTCTGTATAAGATCATCGTTATCTGCAGCAAGAAGGTTCTCAGTATGAGCAACTTTCTCGGGCTGGTTCTGGTTCAGGTTCTGTGAGGGAGCTTCATTCAATGTCAGGTTCAGTGCATGATCATGGTTATCTGCAGCAAGAAAGTCTGTATATGATGATGGTTATTTGCAGCAAGAAAGTTCTGTATAGGATCATCGTTATCTGCAGCAAGAAGGTTCTCAATATGAGCAACTTCCTCGGGCTGGTTCTGGTTCAGTTTCTGTGAGGGAGCTTCATTCAATGTCAGGTTCAGTGCATGATCATGGTTATCTGCAGCAAGAAAGTTTTGTATAGGATGATGGTTATTTGCAGCAAGAAAGTTCTGTATAGGATCATCGTTATCTGCAGCAAGAAGGTTCTTAGTATGAGCAATTTCCTCGGGCTGGTTCTTGTTCAGGTTCTTTGAGAGAGCTTCATTCAATGTCAGGTTCAGTGCATGATCATGGTTATCTGCAGCAAGAAAGTTTTGTATAGGATGATGGTTATTTGCAGCAAGAAAGTTCTGTATAGGATCATCGTTATCTGCAGCAAGAAGGTTCTCAATATGAGCAACTTCCTCGGGCTGGTTCTGGTTCAGGTTCTTTGAGGGAGCTTCATTCAATGTCAGGTTCAGTGCATGATCATGGTTATCTGCAACAAGAAAGTTCTGTATAAGATGATGGTTATTTGCAGCAAGAAAGTTCTGTATAGGATCATCGTTATCTGCAGCAAGAAGGTTCTCAATATGAGCAACTTCCTCAGGCTGGTTCTGGTTCAGGTTCTATGAGGGAGCTTCATTCAATGTCAGGTTCAGTGCATGATCATGGTTATCTGCAGCAAGAAAGTTTTGTATAGGATGATGGTTATTTGCAGCAAGAAAGTTCTGTATAGGATGATGGTTATCTGCAGCAAGAAGGTTTCAGTATGAGCAACTTCCTCAGGCTGGTTCTGGTTTAGGTTCTGTGAGGGAGCTTCATTCAATGTCAGGTTCAGTGCATGATCATGGTTATCTACAGCAAGAAAGTTTTGTAAAGGATGATGGTTATTTGCAGCAAGAAAGTTCTGTATAAGATAATCGTTATCTGCAGCAAGAAGGTTCTCAGTATGAGCGCCTTTCTCGGGCTGGTTCTGGTTCAGGTTCTATGAGGGAGCTTCATTCAATGTCAGGTTCAGTGCATGATCATGGTTATCTGCAGCAAGAAAGTTCTGTATAGGATGATGGTTATTTGCAGCAAGAAAGTTCTGTATAAGATCATCGTTATCTGCAGCAAGAAGGTTCTGAGTATGAGCAACTTCCTCGGGCTGGTTCTGGTTCAGGTTCCCTGAGGGAGCTTCATTCAATGTCAGGTTTAGTGCATGATCATGGTTATCTGCAGCAAGAAGAAAGTTCGTATAGGATGATGGTTATTTGCAGCAAGAAAGTTCTGTATAAGATCATCGTTATCTGCAGCAAGAAGGTTCTCAGTATGATCGCCTTTCTCGGGCTGGTTCTGGTTCAGGATCTGTGAGGGAGTTTCATTCAATGTCAGGTTCAGTGCATGATCATGGTTATCTGCAGCAAGAAAGTTCTGTATAGGATGATGGTTATTTGCAGCAAGAAAGTCTTGTATAGGATCATCGTTATCTGCAGCAAGAAGGTTCTCAATATGAGCAACTTCCTCGGGCTGGTTCTGGTTCAGGTTCTGTGATGGAGCTTCATTCAATGTCAGGTTCAGTCCATTATCATGGTTATCTGCAGCAAGGAAGTTCTGTATAGGATGATGGATATTTGTAGCAAGAATGTTTTGTATAGGATCATCGTTATCTGCAGCAAGAAGGTTCTTAGTATGAGCAATTTCCTCGGGCTGGTTCTTGTTTAGGTTCTTTGAGATAGCTTCATTTAATGTCAGGTTCAGTGCATGATCATTGTTATCTGCAGCAAGAAAGTTTTGTATAGGATGATGGTTATTTGTAGCAAGAAAGTTATGTATAGGATCATCGTTATCTGCAGCAAGAAGGTTCTCAATATGAGCAACTTCCTCGGGCTGTTTCTGGTTCAGGTTCTGTAAGGGAGCTTCATTCAATGTCAGGTTCAGTGCATGATCATGGTTATCTGCAACAAGAAAGTTCTGTATAGGATGATAGTTATTTGCAGCAAGAAAGTTCTGTATAGGATCATCGTTATCTGCAGCAAGAAGGTTCTCAGTATGAGCAACTTCCTCAGGCTGGTTCTGGTTCAGGTTCTGTGAGGGAGCTTCATTCAATGTCAAGTTCAGTGCATTATCATGGTTATCTGCAGCAAGAAAGATTCTTATAGGATGATGGTTATTTGCAGCAAGAAAGTTCTGTATAGGAGATGGTTACCTACAACAAGAAGGTTCTCAGTATGAGCAACTTCCTCGGGCTGGTTCTGGTTCTGGTTCTGTGAGGGAGCTTCATTCAATGTCAGGTTAAGTGCATGATCATGGTTATCTGCAGCAAGAATGTTTTGTATAAGATGATGGTTATTTGCAGCAAGAAAGTTCTGTATAGGATGATGGTTATCTGCAGCAAGAAGGTTCTCAGTATGAGCAACTTCCTCGGGCTGGTTCTGGTTTAGGTTATGTGAGGGAGCTTCATTCAATGTCAAGTTCAGTGCATTATCATGGTTATCTGCAGCAAGAAAGATTTGTATAGGATGATGGTTATTTGCAGCAAGAAAGTTCTGTATAGGAGATGGTTATCTGCAGCAAGAAGGTTCTCAGTATGAGCAACTTCCTCGGGCTGGTTCTGGTTCAGGTTCTGTGAGGGAGCTTCATTCAATGTCAGGTTAAGTGCATGATCATGGTTATCTGCAGCAAGAAAGTTTTGTATAAGATGATGGTTATTTGCAGCAAGAAAGTTCTGTATAGGATGATGGTTATCTGCAACAAGAAGGTTCTCAGTATGAGCAACTTCCTCGGGCTGGTTCTGGTTCAGGTTCTGTGATGGAGCTTCATTCAATGTCAGGTTCAGTCCATTATCATGGTTATCTGCAGCAAGGAAGTTCTGTATAGGATGATGGATATTTGTAGCAAGAATGTTTGTATAGGATCATCGTTAT
Source organism: Lathyrus oleraceus (assembly GCF_024323335.1). NCBI lineage: Eukaryota > Viridiplantae > Streptophyta > Magnoliopsida > Fabales > Fabaceae > Lathyrus > Lathyrus oleraceus. Next base: position 26,065 of record NW_026112770.1, on the reverse strand, counting down.
CTGCAGCAAGAAGGTTCTTAGTATGAGCACTTCCTCGGGCTGGTTCTTGTTTAGGTTCTTTGAGATAACTTCATTCAATGTTAGGTTCAGTGCATGATCATGTTATCTGCAGCAAGAAAGTTTTGTATAGGATGATGGTTATTTGTAGCAAGAAAGTTATGTATAGGATCATCGTTATCTGCAGCAAGAAGGTTCTCAATATGAGCAACTTCCTCGGGCTGTTTCTGGTTCAGGTTCTGTAAGGGAGCTTCATTCAATGTCAGGTTCAGTGCATTATCATGGTTATCTGCAGCAAGAAAGTTCTTATAGGATGATGGTTATTTGCAGCAAGAAAGTTCTGTATAGGAGATGGTTATCTACAGCAAGAAGGTTCTCAGTATGAGCAACTTCCTCGGGCTGGTTCTGGTTCTGGTTCTGTGAGGGAGCTTCATTCAATGTCAGGTTAAGTGCATGATCATGGTTATCTGCAGCAAGAAAGTTTGTATAGGATGATGGTTATTTGCAGCAAGAAAGTTCTGTATAGGATGATGGTTATCTGCAGCAAGAAGGTTCTCAGTATGAGCAACTTCCTCGGGCTGGTTCTGGTTTAGGTTCTGTGAGGGAGCTTCATTCAATGTCAAGTTCAGTGCATGATCATGGTTATCTGCAGCAAGAAAGATTTGTATAGGATGATGGTTATTTGCAGCAAGAAAGTTCTGTATAGGAGATGGTTATCTGCAACAAGAAGGTTCTCAGTATGAGCAACTTCCTCGGGCTGGTTCTGGTTCAGGTTCTGTGAGGGAGCTTCATTCAATGTCAGGTTAAGTGCATGATCATGGTTATCTGCAGCAAGAAAGTTTTGTATAAGATGATGGTTATTTGCAGCAAGAAAGTTCTGTATAGGATGATGGTTATCTGCAACAAGGAGGTTCTCAGTATGAGCAACTTCCTCGGGCTGGTTCTGGTTCAGGTTCTGTGATGGAGCTTCATTCAATGTCAGGTTCAGTCCATTATCATGGTTATCTGCAGCAAGGAAGTTCTGTATAGGATGATGGATATTTGTAGCAAGAATGTTTGTATAGGATCATCGTTATCTGCAGCAAGAAGGTTCTTAGTGTGAGCAATTTCCTCGGGCTGGTTCTTGTTTAGGTTCTTTGAGATAACTTCATTCAATGTTAGGTTCAGTGCATGATCATTGTTATCTGCAGCAAGAAAGTTTTGTATAGGATGATGGTTATTTGTAGCAAGAAAGTTATGTATAGGATCATCGTTATCTGCAGCAAGAAGGTTCTCAATATGAGCAACTTCCTCGGGCTGTTTCTGGTTCAGGTTCTGTAAGGGAGCTTCATTCAATGTCAGGTTCAGTGCATGATCATGGTTATCTGCAGCAAGAAAGTTTTGTATAGGATGATGGTTATTTGCAGCAAGAAATTATGTATAGGATCATCGTTATCTGCAGCAAGAAGGTTCTCAATATGAGCAACTTCCTCGGGCTGGTTCTGGTTCAGGTTCTGTAAGGGAGCTTCATTCAATTTCAGGTTTAGTGCATGATCATGGTTATCTGCAACAAGAAAGTTCTGTATAAGATGATAGTTATTTGCAGCAAGAAAGTTCTGTATAGGATCATCGTTATCTGCAGCAAGAAGGTTCTCAGTATGAGCAACTTCCTCAGGCTGGTTCTGGTTCAGGTTCTGTGATGGAGCTTCATTCAATGTCAGGTTCAGTGCATGATCATGGTTATCTGCAGAAGAAAGTTTTGTATAGGATGATGGTTATTTGCAGCAAGAAAGTTCTGTATAGGATGATGGTTATCTGCAGCAAGAAGGTTCTCAGTATGAGCAAATTTCTCGGGCTGGTTCTGGTTTAGGTTCTGTGAGGGAGCTTCATTCAATGTCAGGTTCAGTGCATGATCATGGTTATCTGCAGCAAGAAAGTTTTGTAAAGGATGATGGTTTTTTGCAGCAAGAAAGTTCTGTATAAGATATCGTTATCTGCAGCAAGAAGGTTCTCAGTATGAGCAACTTCTCGGGCTGGTTCTGGTTAGGTTCTATGAGGGAGCTTCATTCAATGTCAGGTTCAGTGCATGATCATGGTTATCTGCAGCAAGAAAGTTCTGTATAAGATGATGGTTATTTGCAGCAAGAAAGTTCTGTATAAGATCATCGTTATCTGCAGCAAGAAGGTTCTCAGTATGAGCAACTTCCTCGGGCTGGTTCTGGTTCAGGTTCCCTGAGGAGAGCTTCATTCAATGTCAGGTTCAGTGCATGATCATGGTTATCTGCAGCAAGAAAGTTCTGTATAGGATGATGGTTATTTGCAGCAAGAAAGTTCTGTATAAGATCATCGTTATCTGCAGCAAGAAGGTTCTCAGTATGAGCGCCTTTCTCGGGCTGGTTCTGGTTCGGGTTCTTGAGGGAGCTTCATTCAATGTCAGGTTCAGTGCATGATCATGGTTATCTGCAGCAAGAAAGTTCTGTATAGGATGATGGTTATTTTCAGCAAGAAAGTTATGTATAGGATCATCGTTATCTGCAGCAAGAAGGTTCTCAATGTGAGCAACTTCCTCGGGCTGGTTCTGTTTAGGTTCATTCAATGTCAGGTTCAGTGCATGATCATGGTTATCTGCAACAAGAAAGTCTGTATAGGATGATGGTTATTTGCAGCAAGAAAGTTCTGTATAGGATCATCGTTATCTGCAGCAAGAAGGTTCTCAGTATGAGCAACTTCCTCGGCTGGTTCTGGTTCAGGTTCTGTGAGGGAGCTTCATTCAATGTCAGGTTAGTGCATGATCATGGTTATCTGCAGCAAGAAAGATTTGTATAGGATGATGGTTATTTGCAGCAAGAAAGTTCTGTATAGGATGATGGTTATCTGCAGCAAGAAGGTTCTCAGTATGAGCAACTTCCTCGGGCTGGTTCTGGTTCAGGTTCTGTGAGGGAGCTTCATTCAATGTCAGGTTAAGTGCATGATCATGGTTATCTGCAGCAAGAAAGTTTGTATAGGATGATGGTTATTTGCAGCAAGAAAGTTCTGTATAGGATGATCGTTATCTGCAGCAAGAAGGTTCTCAGTATGAGCAACTTCCTCGGGCTGGTTCTGGTTCAGGTTCTGTGATGGAGCTTCATTCAATGTCAGGTTCAGTCCATTATCATGGTTATCTACAGCAAGGAAGTTCTGTATAGGATGATGGTTATTTGTAGCAAGAAAGTTTTGTATAGGATCATCGTTATCTGCAGCAAGAAGGTTCTAGTATGAGCAACTTCCTCGGGCTGGTTCTGGTTTAGGTTCTTTGAGATAACTTCATTCAATGTCAGGTTCAGTGCATGATCATTGTTATCTGCAGCAAGAAAGTTTGTATAGGATGATGGTTATTTGTAGCAAGAAAGTTATGTATAGGATCATCGTTATCTGCAGCAAGAAGGTTCTCAATATGAGCAACTTCCTCGGGCTGTTTCTGGTTCAGGTTCTGTAAGGGAGCTTCATTCAATGTCAGGTTCAGTGCATTATCATGGTTATCTGCAGCAAGAAAGTTCTATAGGATGATGGTTATTTGCAGCAAGAAAGTTCTGTATAGGAGATGGTTATCTACAACAAGAAGGTTCTCAGTATGAGCAACTTCCTCGGGCTGGTTCTGGTTCTGGTTCTGTGAGGGAGCTTCATTCAATGTCAGGTTCAGTGCATGATCATGGTTATCTGCAGCAAGAATGTTTTGTATAGGATGATGGTTATTTGCAGCAAGAAAGTTCTGTATAGGATGATGGTTATCTGCAGCAAGAAGGTTCTCAGTATGAGCAACTTCCTCGGGCTGGTTCTGGTTTAGGTTCTGTGAGGGAGCTTCATTCAATGTCAGGTTCAGTGCATGATCATGGTTATCTGCAGCAAGAAAGATTTGTATAGGATGATGGTTATTTGCAGCAAGAAAGTTCTGTATAGGAGATGGTTATCTGCAACAAGAAGGTTCTCAGTATGAGCAACTTCCTCGGGCTGGTTCTGGTTCAGGTTCTGTGAGGGAGCTTCATTCAATGTCAGGTTAAGTGCATGATCATGGTTATCTGCAGCAAGAAAGTTTTGTATAAGATGATGGTTATTTGCAGCAAGAAAGTTCTGTATAGGATCATGGTTATCTGCAGCAAGAAGGTTCTCAGTATGAGCAACTTCCTCGGGCTGGTTCTGGTTCAGGTTCTGTGAGGGAGCTTCATTCAATGTCAGGTTCAGTGCATGATCATGGTTATCTGCAGCAAGAAAGTTCTGTATAGGATGATGGTTATTTGCAGCAAGAAAGTTTGTATAGGATCATCGTTATCTGCAGCAAGAAGGTTCTCAGTATGAGCAATTTCCTCGGGCTGGTTCTGGTTCAGGTTCTTTGAGGGAGCTTCATTCAATGTCAGGTTCAGTGCATGATCATGGTTATCTGTTATCTGCAGCAAGAAAGTTTTGTATAGGATGATGGTTATTTGCAGCAAGAAAGTTCTGTATAGGATCATCGTTATCTGCAGCAAGAAGGTTCTCAGTATGAGCAACTTCCTCGGGCTGGTTCTGGTTCAGGTTCTTGAGGGAGCTTCATTCAATGTCAGGTTCAGTGCATGATCATGGTTATCTGCAGCAAGAAAGTTCTGTATAGGATGATGGTTATTTGCAGCAAGAAAGTTCTGTATAGGATCATCGTTATCTGCAGCAAGAAGGTTCTCAATATGAGCAACTTCCTCGGGTGGTTCTGGTTCAGGTTCTGTGAGGGAGCTTCATTCAATGTCAGGTTCAGTGCATGATCATGGTTATCTGCAAGGAAAGTTTGTATAGGATGATGGTTATTTGCAGCAAGAAAGTTCTGTATAGGATCGTTATCTGCAGCAAGAAGGTTCTCAGTATGAGCAACTTTCTCGGGCTGGTTCTGGTTTAGGTTCTGTGAGGGAGCTTCATTCAATGTCAGGTTCAGTGCATGATCATGGTTATCTGCAGCAAGAAAGTTTTTATAGGATGATGGTTATTTGCAGCAAGAAAGTTCTGTATAGGATCATCGTTATCTGCAGCAAGAAGGTTCTCAGTATGAGCAACTTCCTCGGGCTGGTTCTGGTTCAGGTTCTGTGAGGGAGCTTCATTCATTGTCAGGTTCAGTGCATGATCATGGTTATCTGCAGCAAGAAAGTTCTGTATAGGATGATGGTTATTTGCAGCAAGAAAGTTTTGTATAGGATCATCGTTATCTGCAGCAAGAAGGTTCTCAGTATGAGCGCCTTCCTCGGGCTGGTTCTGGTTCAGGTTCTTTGAGGGAGCTTCATTCAATGTCAGGTTCAGTGCATGATCATGGTTATCTGCAGCAAGAAAGTTCTGTATAGGATGATGGTTATTTGCAGCAAGAAAGTTATGTATAGGATCATCGTTATCTGCAGCAAGAAGGTTCTCAGTATGAGCAACTTCCTCGGGCTGGTTCTTGTTTAGCTTCATTCAATGTCAGGTTCAGTGCATGATCATGGTTATCTGCAGCAAGAAAGTTCTGTATAGGATGATGGTTATTTGCAGCAAGAAAGTTCTGTATAGGATCATCGTTATCTGCAGCAAGAAGGTTCTCAGTATGAGCAACTTCCTCGGCTGGTTCTGGTTCAGGTTCTGTGAGGGAGCTTCATTCAATGTCAGGTTTAGTGCATGATCATGGTTATCTGCAGCAAGAAAGTTTGTATAGGATGATGGTTATTTGCAGCAAGAAAGTTCTGTATAGGATGATGGTTATCTGCAGCAAGAAGGTTCTCAGTATGAGCAACTTCCTCGGGCTGGTTCTGGTTCAGGTTCTGTGAGGGAGCTTCATTCAATGTCAGGTTAAGTGCATGATCATGGTTATCTGCAGCAAGAAAGATTTGTATAGGATGATGGTTATTTGCAGCAAGAAAGTTCTGTATAGGATGATGGTTATCTGCAGCAAGAAGGTTCTCAGTATGAGCAACTTCCTCGGGCTGGTTCTGGTTCAGGTTCTGTGAGGGAGCTTCATTCAATGTCAGGTTAAGTGCATGATCATGGTTATCTGCAGCAAGAAAGTTCTGTATAGGATGATGGTTATTTGCAGCAAGAAAGTTCTGTAGAGGGAGCTTCATTCAATGTCAGGTTCAGTGCATGATCATGGTTATCTGCAGCAAGAAAGTTTGTATAGGATGATGTTATTGTAGCAAGAAAGTTTTGTATAGGATGATGGTTATTTGCAGCAAGAAAGTTCTGTATAGGATCATCGTTATCTGCAGCAAGAAGGTTCTCAGTATGAGCAACTTCCTCGGGCTGGTTCTGGTTCAGGTTCTGTGAGGGAGCTTCATTCAATGTCAGGTTCAGTGCATGATCATGGTTATCTGCAGCAAGAAAGTTTCTTATAGGATGATGGTTATTTGCAGCAAGAAAGTTCTGTATAGGATCATCGTTATCTGCAGCAAGAAGGTTCTCAGTATGAGCAACTTCCTCGGGCTGGTTCTGGTTCAGGTTCTGTGAGGGAGCTTCATTCAATGTCAGGTTCAGTGCATGATCATGGTTATCTGCAGCAAGAAAGTTGTATAGGATGATGGTTATTGCAGCAAGAAAGTTTGTATAGGATGATGGTTATTTGCAGCAAGAAAGTTCTGTATAGGAGCATCGTTATCTGCAGCAAGAAGGTTCTCAGTATGAGCAACTTCCTCGGGCTGGTTCTGGTTCAGGTTCTGTGAGGGAGCTTCATTCAATGTCAGGTTCAGTGCATGATCATGGTTATCTGCAGCAAGAAAGTTTGTATAGGATGATGGTTATTTGCAGCAAGAAAGTTCTGTATAGGATCATCTCGTTATCTGCAGCAAGAAGGTTCTCAGTATGAGCAACTTCCTCGGGCTGGTTCTGGTTCAGGTTCTGTGAGGGAGCTTCATTCAATGTCAGGTTCAGTGCATGATCATGGTTATCTGCAGCAAGAAAGTTTGTATAGGATGATGGTTATTTGCAGCAAGAAAGTTCTGTATAGGATCATCGTTATCTGCAGCAAGAAGGTTCTCAGTATGAGCAACTTCCTCGGGCTGGTTCTGGTTCAGGTTCTGTGAGGAGCTTCATTCAATGTCAGGTTCAGTGCATGATCATGGTTATCTGCAGCAAGAAAGTTCTGTATAGGATGATGGTTATTTGCAGCAAGAAAGTTCTGTATAGGATCATCGTTATCTGCAGCAAGAAGGTTCTCAGTATGAGCACTTCCTCGGGCTGGTTCTGTTCAGGTTCTGTGAGGGAGCTTCATTCAATGTCAGGTTCAGTGCATGATCAGGTTATCTGCAGCAAGAAAGTTTTGTATAGGATGATGGTTATTTGTAGCAAGAAAGTTCTTTGTATAGGATGATGGTTATTTGCAGCAAGAAAGTTATGTATAGGATCATCGTTATCTGCAGCAAGAAGGTTCTCAGTATGAGCAACTTCCTCGGGTCTGTATAGGATCATCGTTATCTGCAGCAAGAAGGTTCTCAGTATGAGCAACTTCCTCGGGCTGGTTCTGGTTCAGGTTCTGTGAGGGAGCTTCATTCAATGTCAGGTTCAGTGCATGATCATGGTTATCTGCAGCAAGAAAGTTTGTATAGGATGATGGTTATTTGCAGCAAGAAAGTTCTGTATAGGATCATCGTTATCTGCAGCAAGAAGGTTCTCAGTATGAGCAACTTCCTCGGGCTGGTTCTGGTTAGGTTCTGTGAGGGAGCTTCATTCAATGTCAGGTTCAGTGCATGATCAAGGTTATCTGCAGCAAGAAAGTCTTGTATAGGATGATGGTTATTTGCAGCAAGAAAGTTCTGTATAGGATCATCGTTATCTGCAGCAAGAAGGTTCTCAGTATGAGCAACTTCCTCGGGCTGGTTCGGTTTAGGTTCTTGAGGGAGCTTCATTCAATGTCAGGTTCAGTGCATGATCATGGTTATCTGCAGCAAGAAAGTTTTGTATAGGATGATGGTTATTTGCAGCAAGAAAGTTCTGTATAGGATCATCGTTATCTGCAGCAAGAAGGTTCTCAGTATGAGCAACTTCCTCGGGCTGGTTCTGGTTCAGGTTCTGTGAGGGAGCTTCATTCAATGTCAGGTTCAGTGCATGATCATGGTTATCTGCAGCAAGAAAGTTTGTATAGGATGATGGTTATTTGCAGCAAGAAAGTTCTGTATAGGATCATCGTTATCTGCAGCAAGAAGGTTCTCAGTATGAGCAACTTCCTCGGGCTGGTTCTGGTTCAGGTTCTGTGAGGGAGCTTCATTCAATGTCAGGTTCAGTGCATGATCATGGTTATCTGCAGCAAGAAAGTTCTGTATAGGATGATGGTTATTTGCAGCAAGAAAGTTCTGTATAGGATCATCGTTATCTGCAGCAAGAAGGTTCTCAGTATGAGCAATTTCTCGGGCTGGTTCTTGTTTAGGTTCTTGAGGGAGCTTCATTCAATGTCAGGTTCAGTGCATGATCATTTTTATTGTAGCAAGAAAGTTTGTATAGGATGATGGTTATTTGTAGCAGAAAGTTATGTATAGGATCATCGTTATCTGCAGCAAGAAGGTTCTCAGTATGAGCAACTTCCTCGGGCTGGTTCTGGTTCAGGTTCTGTGAGGGAGCTTCATTCAATGTCAGGTTCAGTGCATGATCATGGTTATCTGCAGCAAGAAAGTTCTGTATAGGATGATGGTTATTTGCAGCAAGAAAGTTCTGTATAGGATCATCGTTATCTGCAGCAAGAAGGTTCTCAGTATGAGCAACTTCCTCGGGCTGGTTCTGGTTCAGGTTCTGTGAGGGAGCTTCATTCAATGTCAGGTTCAGTGCATGATCATGGTTATCTGCAGCAAGAAAGTTTGTATAGGATGATGGTTATTTGCAGCAAGAAAGTTTTGTATAGGATCATCGTTATCTGCAGCAAGAAGGTTCTCAGTATGAGCAACTTCCTCGGGCTGGTTCTGGTTTAGGTTCTGTGAGGGAGCTTCATTCAATGTCAGGTTCAGTGCATGATCATGGTTATCTGCAGCAAGAAAGTCTGTATAGGATGATGGTTATTTGCAGCAAGAAAGTTCTGTATAGATCATCGTTATCTGCAGCAAGAAGGTTCTCAGTATGAGCAACTTCCTCGGGCTGGTTCTGGTTCAGGTTCTGTGAGGGAGCTTCATTCAATGTCAGGTTCAGTGCATGATCATGGTTATCTGCAGCAAGAAAGTTTTGTAAGGATGATGGTTATTTGCAGCAAGAAAGTTCTGTATAGGATCATCGTTATCTGCAGCAAGAAGGTTCTCAGTATGAGCAACTTCCTCGGGCTGGTTCTGGTTCAGGTTCTGTGAGGGAGCTTCATTCAATGTCAGGTTCAGTGCATGATCATGGTTATCTGCAGCAAGAAAGTTTGTATAGGATGATGGTTATTTGCAGCAAGAAAGTTCTGTATAGAGATCGTTATCTGCAGCAAGAAGGTTCTCAGTATGAGCAACTTCCTCGGGCTGGTTCTGGTTCAGGTTCCTGAGGGAGCTTCATTCAATGTCAGGTTCAGTGCATGATCATGGTTATCTGCAGCAAGAAAGTTCTGTATAGGATGATGGTTATTTGCAGCAAGAAAGTTCTGTATAAGATCATCGTTATCTGCAGCAAGAAGGTTCTCAGTATGAGCGCCTTTCTCGGGCTGGTTCTGGTTCAGGTTCTGTGAGGGAGCTTCATTCAATGTCAGGTTCAGTGCATGATCATGGTTATCTGCAGCAAGAAAGTTCTGTATAGGATGATGGTTATTTGCAGCAAGAAAGTTCTGTATAGGATCATCGTTATCTGCAGCAAGAAGGTTCTCAATATGAGCAACTTCCTCGGGCTGGTTCTGGTTCAGGGGGCTGGTTCTTGTTCAGGTTCTGTGAGGGAGCTTCATTCAATGTCAGGTTCAGTGCATGATCATGGTTATCTGCAGCAAGAAAGTTTTGTATAGGATGATGGTTATTTGTAGCAAGAAAGTTATGTATAGGATCATCGTTATCTGCAGCAAGAAGGTTCTCAGTATGAGCAACTTCCTCGGGCTGGTTCTGGTTCAGGTTTTGTGAGGGAGCTTCATTCAATGTCAGGTTCAGTGCATGATCATGGTTATCTGCAGCAAGAAAGTTCTGTATAGGATGATGGTTATTTGCAGCAAGAAAGTTCTGTATAGGATCATCGTTATCTGCAGCAAGAAGGTTCTCAGTATGAGCAATTTCCTCGGGCTGGTTCTTGTTTAGGTTCTTTGAGATAGCTTCATTCAATGTCAGGTTCAGTGCATGATCATTTTATCTGCAGCAAGAAAGTTTTGTATAGGATGATGGTTATTTGCAGCAAGAAAGTTTTGTATAGGATCATCGTTATCTGCAGCAAGAAGGTTCTCAATATGAGCAACTTCCTCGGGCTGTTTCTGGTTCAGGTTCTGTGAGGGAGCTTCATTCAATGTCAGGTTCAGTGCATGATCATGGTTATCTGCAACAAGAAAGTTCTGTATAGGATGATAGTTATTTGCAGCAAGAAAGTTCTGTATAGGATCATCGTTATCTGCAGCAAGAAGGTTCTCAGTATGAGCAACTTCCTCGGGCTGGTTCTGGTTCAGGTTCTGTGAGGGAGCTTCATTCAATGTCAGGTTCAGTGCATGATCATGGTTATCTGCAGCAAGAAAGTTTGTATAGGATGATGGTTATTTGCAGCAAGAAAGTTCTGTATAGGATCATCGTTATCTGCAGCAAGAAGGTTCTCAGTATGAGCAACTTCCTCGGGCTGGTTCTGGTTTAGGTTCTGTGAGGGAGCTTCATTCAATGTCAGGTTCAGTGCATGATCATGGTTATCTGCAGCAAGAAAGTTTTGTATAGGATGATGGTTATTTGCAGCAAGAAAGTTCTGTATAAGATCATCGTTATCTGCAGCAAGAAGGTTCTCAGTATGAGCAACTTCCTCGGGCTGGTTCTGGTTCAGGTTCTGTGAGGGAGCTTCATTCAATGTCAGGTTCAGTGCATGATCATGGTTATCTGCAGCAAGAAAGTTCGTATAGGATGATGGTTATTTGCAGCAAGAAAGTTCTGTATAGGATCATCGTTATCTGCAGCAAGAAGGTTCTCAGTATGAGCGCCTTCTCGGGCTGGTTCTGGTTCAGGTTCTGTGAGGGAGCTTCATTCAATGTCAGGTTCAGTGCATGATCATGGTTAATCATGGTTATCTGCAGCAAGAAAGTTCTGTATAGGATGATGGTTATTTGCAGCAAGAAAGTTCTGTATAGGATCATCGTTATCTGCAGCAAGAAGGTTCTCAGTATGAGCAATTTCCTCGGGCTGGTTCTGGTTCAGGTTCTTGAGAGAGCTTCATTCAATGTCAGGTTCAGTGCATGATCATGGTTATCTGCAGCAAGAAAGTTTTGTATAGGATGATGGTTATTTGCAGCAAGAAAGTTCTGTATAGGATCATCGTTATCTGCAGCAAGAAGGTTCTCAATATGAGCAACTTCCTCGGGCTGTTTCTGGTTCAGGTTCTGTGAGGGAGCTTCATTCAATGTCAGGTTCAGTGCATGATCATGGTTATCTGCAACAAGAAAGTTCTGTATAGGATGATGGTTATTTGCAGCAAGAAAGTTCTGTATAGGATCATCGTTATCTGCAGCAAGAAGGTTCTCAGTATGAGCAACTTCCTCGGGCTGGTTCTGGTTCAGGTTTTGTGAGGAGCTTCATTCAATGTCAGGTTCAGTGCATGATCATGGTTATCTGCAGCAAGAAAGTTCTGTATAGGATGATGGTTATTTGCAGCAAGAATGTTCTGTATAGGATCATCGTTATCTGCAGCAAGAAGGTTCTTAGTATGAGCAACTTCCTCGGGCTGGTTCTGGTTCAGGTTCTGTAAGGGAGCTTCATTCAATGTCAGGTTCAGTGCATGATCATGGTTATCTGCAACAAGAAAGTTCTGTATAGGATGATGGTTATTTGCAGCAAGAAAGTTCTGTATAGGATCATCGTTATCTGCAGCAAGAAGGTTCTCAGTATGAGCAACTTCCTCGGGCTGGTTCTGGTTCAGGTTCTGTGAGGGAGCTTCATTCAATGTCAGGTTCAGTGCATGATCATGGTTATCTGCAGCAAGAAAGTTTGTATAGGATGATGGTTATTTGCAGCAAGAAAGTTTTGTATAGGATGATGGTTATCTGCAGCAAGAAGGTTCTCAGTATGAGCAACTTCCTCGGGCTGGTTCTGTTTAGGTTCTGTGAGGGAGCTTCATTCAATGTCAGGTTCAGTGCATGATCATGGTTATCTACAGCAAGAAAGTCTTGTAAGGATGATGGTTATTTGCAGCAAGAAAGTTCTGTATAAGATAATCGTTATCTGCAGCAAGAAGGTTCTCAGTATGAGCGCCTTTCTCGGGCTGGTTCTGGTTCAGGTTCTATGAGGGAGCTTCATTCAATGTCAAGTTCAGTGCATGATCATGGTTATCTGCAGGAAGAAAGTTCTGTATAGGATGATGGTTATTTGCAGCAAGAAAGTTCTGTATAAGATCATCGTTATCTGCAGCAAGAAGGTTCTGAGTATGAGCAACTTCCTCGGGCTGGTTCTGGTTCAGGTTCCCTGAGGGAGCTTCATTCAATGTCAGGTTTAGTGCATGATCATGGTTATCTGCAGCAAGAAAGTTCTGTATAGGATGATGGTTATTTGCAGCAAGAAAGTTCTGTATAAGATCATCGTTATCTGCAGCAAGAAGGTTCTCAGTATGATCGCCTTTCTCGGGCTGGTTCTGGTTCAGGTTCTGTGAGGGAGTTTCATTCAATGTCAGGTTCAGTGCATGATCATGGTTATCTGCAGCAAGAAAGTTCTGTATAGGATGATGGTTATTTGCAGCAAGAAAGTTCTGTATAGGATCATCGTTATCTGCAGCAAGAAGGTTCTCAATATGAGCAACTTCCTCGGGCTGGTTCTGGTTCAGGTTCTGTGATGGAGCTTCATTCAATGTCAGGTTCAGTCCATGATCATGGTTATCTGCAGCAAGGAAGTTCTGTATAGGATGATGGATATTTGCAGCAAGAATGTTTGTATAGATCATCGTTATCTGCAGCAAGAAGGTTCTTAGTATGAGCAATTTCCTCGGGCTGGTTCTTGTTTAGGTTCTTTGAGATAGCTTCATTCAATGTCAGGTTCAGTGCATGATCATGGTTATCTGCAGCAAGAAAGTTTTGTAAGGATGATGGTTATTTGTAGCAAGAAAGTTATGTATAGGATCATCGTTATCTGCAGCAAGAAGGTTCTCAATATGAGCAACTTCCTCGGGCTGGTTCTGGTTCAGGTTCTGTAAGGGAGCTTCATTCAATGTCAGGTTCAGTGCATGATCATGGTTATCTGCAACAAGAAAGTTCTGTATAGGATGATGGTTATTTGCAGCAAGAAAGTTCTGTATAGGATCATCGTTATCTGCAGCAAGAAGGTTCTCAATATGAGCAACTTTCTCGGGCTGGTTCTGGTTCAGGTTTTGTGAGGGAGCTTCATTCAATGTCAGGTTCAGTGCATGATCATGGTTATCTGCAGCAAGAAAGTTTGTATAGGATGATGGTTATTTGCAGCAAGAAAGTTCTGTATAGGATCATCGTTATCTGCAGCAAGAAGGTTCTCAGTATGAGCAATTTCCTCGGGCTGGTTCTGGTTCAGGTTCTGTGAGGGAGCTTCATTCAATGTCAGGTTCAGTGCATGATCATGGTTATCTGCAGCAAGAAAGTTCTGTATAGGATGATGGTTATTTGCAGCAAGAAAGTTCTGTATAGGATCATCGTTATCTGCAGCAAGAAGGTTCTCAGTATGAGCAACTTCCTCGGGCTGGTTCTGGTTCAGGTTCTGTGAGGGAGCTTCATTCAATGTCAGGTTCAGTGCATGATCATGGTTATCTGCAGCAAGAAAGTTTGTATAGGATGATGGTTATTTGCAGCAAGAAAGTTTGTATAGGATGATCGTTATCTGCAGCAAGAAGGTTCTCAGTATGAGCAACTTCCTCGGGCTGGTTCTGGTTCAGGTTCTGTGAGGGAGCTTCATTCAATGTCAGGTTCAGTGCATGATCATGGTTATCTGCAGCAAGAAAGTTCTGTATAGGATGATGGTTATTTGCAGCAAGAAAGTTCTGTATAGGATCATCGTTATCTGCAGCAAGAAGGTTCTCAATATGAGCAACTTCCTCGGGCTGGTTCTGGTTCAGGTTCTTTGAGGGAGCTTCATTCAATGTCAGGTTCAGTGCATCATCATGGTTATCTGCAGCAAGAAAGTTTTGTAAGGATGATGGTTATTTGCAGCAAGAAAGTTATGTATAGGATCATCGTTATCTGCAGCAAGAAGGTTCTCAATATATGAACTTCCTCGGGTTGGTTCTGGTTCAGGTTTTGTGAGGGAGCTTCATTCAATGTCAGGTTCAGTGCATGATCATGGTTATCTGCAGCAAGAAGTACTGTATAGGATGATGGTTATCTGCAGCAAGAAAGTTCTGTATAGGATGATGGTTATCTGCAGCAAGAAGGTTCTCAGTATGAGCAACTTCCTCGGGCTGGTTCTGGTTTAGGTTCTGTGAGGGAGCTTCATTCAATGTCAGGTTCAGTGCATGATCATGGTTATCTGCAGCAAGAAAGTTTTGTATAGGATGATGGTTATTTGCAGCAAGAAAGTTCTGTATAAGATCATCGTTATCTGCAGCAAGAAGGTTCTCAGTATGAGCGCTTCTCGGGCTGGTTCTGGTTCAGGTTCTGTGAGGGAGCTTCATTCAATGTCAGGTTCAGTGCATGATCATTGTTATCTGCAGCAAGAAAGTTCTGTATAGGATGATGGTTATTTGCAGCAAGAAAGTTCTGTATAGGATCATCGTTATCTGCAGCAAGAAGGTTCTCAATATGATCATTGGTTATCTGTGAGGGAGCTTCATTCAATGTCAGGTTCAGTGCATGATCATGGTTATCTGCAGCAAGAAAGTTTGTATAGGATGATGGTTATTTGCAGCAAGAAAGTTCTGTATAGGATCATCGTTATCTGCAGCAAGAAGGTTCTCAGTATGAGCAACTTCCTCGGGCTGGTTCTGGTTCAGGTTCTGAGAGGGAGCTTCATTCAATGTCAGGTTCAGTGCATGATCATGGTTATCTGCAGCAAGAAAGTTTTGTATAGGATGATGGTTATTTGCAGCAAGAAAGTTCTGTATAGGATCATGTTATCTGCAGCAAGAAGGTTCTCAGTATGAGCAACTTCCTCGGGCTGGTTCTGGTTTAGGTTCTGTGAGGGAGCTTCATTCAATGTCAGGTTCAGTGCATGATCATGGTTATCTGCAGCAAGAAAGTTCTGTATAGGATGATGGTTATTTGCAGCAAGAAAGTTCTGTATAAGATCATCGTTATCTGCAGCAAGAAGGTTCTCAGTATGATCGCATTTCTCGGGCTGGTTCTGGTTTAGGTTCTGTGAGGGAGTTTCATTCAATGTCAGGTTCAGTGCATGATCATGGTTATCTGCAGCAAGAAAGTTCTGTATAGGATGATGGTTATTTGCAGCAAGAAAGTTCTGTATAGGATCATCGTTATCTGCAGCAAGAAGGTTCTCAATATGAGCAACTTCCTCGGGCTGGTTTTGGTTCAGGTTCTTTTATGATGGAGCTTCATTCAATGTCAGGTTCAGTGCACCTCGGGCTGGTTCTGGTTCAGGTTCTTTGAGGGAGCTTCATTCAATGTCAGGTTCAGTGCATGATCATGGTTATCTGCAGCAAGAAAGTTCTGTATAGGATGATGGTTATTTGCAGCAAGAAAGTTCTGTATAGGATGATCGTTATCTGCAGCAAGAAGGTTCTCAGTATGAGCAACTTCCTCGGGCTGGTTCTGGTTCAGGTTCTGTGAGGGAGCTTCATTCAATGTCAGGTTCAGTGCATGATCATGGTTATCTGCAGCAAGAAAGTTTGTATAGGATGATGGTTATTTGCAGCAAGAAAGTTCTGTATAAGATCATCGTTATCTACAGCAAGAAGGTTCTCAGTATGAGCGCCTTCCTCGGCTGGTTCTGGTTCAGGTTTGTGAGGGAGCTTCATTCAATGTCAGGTTCAGTGCATGATCATGGTTATCTGCAGCAAGAAAGTTCTGTATAGGATGATGGTTATTTGCAGCAAGAAAGTTCTGTATAGGATCATCGTTATCTGCAGCAAGAAGGTTCTCAGTATGATCGCCTTTCTCGGGCTGGTTCTGGTTCAGGTTCTGTGAGGGAGTTTCATTCAATGTCAGGTTCAGTGCATGATCATGGTTATCTGCAGCAAGAAAGTTCTGTATAGGATGATGGTTATTTGCAGCAAGAAAGTTCTGTATAGGATCATCGTTATCTGCAGCAAGAAGGTTCTCAATATGAGCAACTTCCTCGGGCTGGTTTTGGTTCAGGTTCAGGTTCTGTGAGGGAGCTTCATTCAATGTCAGGTTCAGTGCATGATCATGGTTATCTGCAGCAAGAAAGTTCTGTATAGGATGATGGTTATTTGCAGCAAGAAAGTTCTGTATAGGATCATCGTTATCTGCAGCAAGAAGGTTCTCAGTATGAGCAATTTCCTCGGGCTGGTTCTTGTTCAGGTTCTTTGAGGGAGCTTCATTCAATGTCAGGTTCAGTGCATGATCATGGTTATCTGCAGCAAGAAAGTTTTGTATAGGATGATGGTTATTTGCAGCAAGAAAGTTCTGTATAGGATCATCGTTATCTGCAGCAAGAAGGTTCTCAGTATGAGCAACTTCCTCGGGCTGGTTCTGGTTTAGGTTCTGTGAGGGAGCTTCATTCAATGTCAGGTTCAGTGCATGATCATGGTTATCTCTAGCAAGAAAGTTTTGTATAGGATGATAGTTATTTGCAGCAAGAAAGTTCTGTATAAGATCATCGTTATCTGCAGCAAGAAGGTTCTCAGTATGAGCAACTTTCTCGGGCTGGTTCTGGTTCAGGTTCTATGAGGGAGCTTCATTCAATGTCAGGTTCAGTGCATGATCATGGTTATCTGCAGCAAGAAAGTTTGTATAGGATGATGGTTATTTGCAGCAAGAAAGTTCTGTATAAGATCATCGTTATCTGCAGCAAGAAGGTTCTCAGTATGAGCAACTTCCTCGGGCTGGTTCTGGTTCAGGTTCTGTGAGGGAGCTTCATTCAATGTCAGGTTCAGTGCATGATCATGGTTATCTGCAGCAAGAAAGTTCTGTATAGGATGATGGTTATTTGCAGCAAGAAAGTTCTGTATAAGATCATCGTTATCTGCAGCAAGAAGGTTCTCAGTATGATCGCCTTTCTCGGGCTGGTTCTGGTTCAGGTTCTGTGAGGGAGCTTCATTCAATGTCAGGTTCAGTGCATGATCATGGTTATCTGCAGCAAGAAAGTTCTGTATAGGATGATGGTTATTTGCAGCAAGAAAGTTCTGTATAGGATCATCGTTATCTGCAGCAAGAAGGTTCTCAATATGAGCAACTTCCTCGGGCTGGTTCTGGTTCAGGTTCAGGTTCTGTGATGGAGCTTCATTCAATGTCAGGTTCAGTGCATGATCATGGTTATCTGCAGCAAGGAAGTTCTGTATAGGATGATGGTTATTTGCAGCAAGAAAGTTCTGTATAGGATCATCGTTATCTGCAGCAAGAAGGTTCTTAGTATGAGCAATTTCCTCGGGCTGGTTCTTGTTTAGGTTCTTGAGATAGCTTCATTCAATGTCAGGTTCAGTGCATGATCATGGTTATCTGCAGCAAGAAAGTTTTGTATAGGATGATGGTTATTTGTAGCAAGAAAGTTATGTATAGGATCATCGTTATCTGCAGCAAGAAGGTTCTCAGTATGAGCAACTTCCTCGGGTTGTTTCTGGTTCAGGTTCTGTAGGGAGCTTCATTCAATGTCAGGTTCAGTGCATGATCATGGTTATCTGCAACAAGAAAGTTTGTATAGGATGATGGTTATTTGCAGCAAGAAAGTTCTGTATAGGATCATCGTTATCTGCAGCAAGAAGGTTCTCAGTATGAGCAACTTCCTCGGGCTGGTTCTGGTTCAGGTTCTGTGAGGGAGCTTCATTCAATGTCAGGTTCAGTGCATGATCATGGTTATCTGCAGCAAGAAAGTTTGTATAGGATGATGGTTATTTGCAGCAAGAAAGTTTTGTATAGGATGATGGTTATCTGCAGCAAGAAGGTTCTCAGTATGAGCAACTTCCTCGGGCTGGTTCTGGTTTAGGTTCTGTGAGGGAGCTTCATTCAATGTCAGGTTCAGTGCATGATCATGGTTATCTGCAGCAAGAAAGTTTTGTATAGGATGATGGTTATTTGCAGCAAGAAAGTTCTGTATAAGATCATCGTTATCTGCAGCAAGAAGGTTCTCAGTATGAGCAACTTCCTCGGGCTGGTTCTGGTTCAGGTTCCTGAGGGAGCTTCATTCAATGTCAGGTTCAGTGCATGATCATGGTTATCTGCAGCAAGAAAGTTCGGTATAGGATGATGGTTATTTGCAGCAAGAAAGTTCTGTATAAGATCATCGTTATCTGCAGCAAGAAGGTTCTCAGTATGAGCAACTTCTCGGGCTGGTTCTGGTTCAGGTTCTGTGAGGGAGCTTCATTCAATGTCAGGTTCAGTGCATGATCATGGTTATCTGCAGAAGAAAGTTCTGTATAGGATGATGGTTATTTGCAGCAAGAATGTTCTGTATAGGATCATCGTTATCTGCAGCAAGAAGGTTCTCAGTATGAGCAACTTCCTCGGGCTGTTTCTGGTTCAGGTTCTGTAAGGGAGCTTCATTCAATGTCAGGTTCAGTGCATGATCATGGTTATCTGCAACAAGAAAGTTCTGTATAGGATGATAGTTATTTGCAGCAAGAAAGTTCTGTATAGGATCATCGTTATCTGCAGCAAGAAGGTTCTCAGTATGAGCAACTTCCTCGGGCTGGTTCTGGTTTAGGTTCTGTGAGGGAGCTTCATTCAATGTCAGGTTCAGTGCATGATCATGGTTATCTGCAGCAAGAAAGTTTGTATAGGATGATGGTTATTTGCAGCAAGAAAGTTCTGTATAAGATCATCGTTATCTGCAGCAAGAAGGTTCTCAGTATGAGCGCCTTTCTCGGGCTGGTTCTGGTTCAGGTTTGTGAGGGAGCTTCATTCAATGTCAGGTTCAGTGCATGATCATGGTTATCTGCAGCAAGAAAGTTCTGTATAGGATGATGGTTATTTGCAGCAAGAAAGTTATGTATAGGATCATCGTTATCTGCAGCAAGAAGGTTCTCAGTATGAGCGCCTTTCTCGGGCTGGTTCTGGTTCAGGTTCTGTGAGGGAGTTTCATTCAATGTCAAGTTCAGTGCATGATCATGGTTATCTGCAGCAAGAAAGTTCTGTATAGGATGATGGTTATTTGCAGCAAGAAAGTTCTGTATAGGATCATCGTTATCTGCAGCAAGAAGGTTCTCAATATGAGCAACTTCCTCGGGTGGTTTTGGTTCAGGTTCAGGTTCTGTGGGGAGCTTCATTCAATGTCAGGTTCAGTGCATGATCATGGTTATCTGCAGCAAGAAAGTTCTGTATAGGATGATGGTTATTTGCAGCAAGAAAGTTCTGTATAAGATCATCGTTATCTGCAACAAGAAGGTTCTTAGTATGAGCAACTTCCTCGGCTGGTTCTTGTTTAGGTTCTTTGAGATCTTCATTCAATGTCAGGTTCAGTGCATGATCATGGTTATCTGCAGGAAGAAGTTTTGTATAGGATGATGGTTATTTGCCTCCTTTCTCATGTAGGTTTTAGTCAGGTTCTGTGGGGAGCTTCATTCAATGTCAGGTTCAGTGCATGATCATTGTTATCTGCAGCAAGAAAGTTTTGTATAGGATGATGGTTATTTGCAGCAAGAAAGTTATGTATAGGATCATCGTTATCTGCAGCAAGAAGGTTCTCAGTATGAGCAACTTCCTCGGGCTGGTTCTGGTTTAGGTTCTGTGAGGGAGCTTCATTCAATGTCAGGTTCAGTGCATGATCATGGTTATCTGCAGCAAGAAAGTTTGTATAGGATTATCATTATCTGCAGCAAGAAAGTTCTGTATAAGATAATCGTTATCTGCAGCAAGAAGGTTCTCAGTATGAGCACCTTTCTCGGGCTGGTTCTGGTTCAGGTTCTATGAGGGAGCTACATTCAATGTCAAGTTCAGTGCATGATCATGGTTATCTGCAGCAAGAAAGTTCTGTATAGGATGATGGTTATTTGCAGCAAGAAAGTTCTGTATAAGATCATCGTTATCTGCAGCAAGAAGGTTCTCAGTATGAGCAACTTCCTCGGGCTGGTTCTGGTTCAGGTTCCCTGAGGGAGCTTCATTCAATGTCAGGTTTAGTGCATGATCATGGTTATCTGCAGCAAGAAAGTTCTGTATAGGATGATGGTTATTTGCAGCAAGAAAGTTCTGTATAAGATCATCGTTATCTGCAGCAAGAAGGTTCTCAGTATGATCGCCTTTCTCGGGCTGGTTCTGGTTCAGGTTCTGTGAGGGAGCTTCATTCAATGTCAGGTTCAGTGCATGATCATGGTTATCTGCAGCAAGAAAGTTCTGTATAGGATGATGGTTATTTGCAGCAAGAAAGTTCTGTATAGGATCATCGTTATCTGCAGCAAGAAGGTTCTCAATATGAGCAACTTCCTCGGGCTGGTTTTGTTCTGGTTCAGGTTCTGTGATGGAGCTTCATTCAATGTCAGGTTCAGTGCATGATCATGGTTATCTGCAGCAAGGAAAGTTCTGTATAGGATGATGGTTATTTGCAGCAAGAATGTTCTGTATAGGATCATCGTTATCTGCAGCAAGAAGGTTCTTAGTATGAGCAATTCCTCGGGCTGGTTCTTGTTTAGGTTCTTGAGATAGCTTCATTCAATGTCAGGTTCAGTGCATGATCATTGTTATCTGCAGCAAGAAAGTTTTGTATAGGATGATGGTTATTTGTAGCAAGAAAGTTATGTATAGGATCATCGTTATCTGCAGCAAGAAGGTTCTCAGTATGAGCAACTTCCTCGGGCTGTTTCTGGTTCAGGTTCTGTAAGGGAGCTTCATTCAATGTCAGGTTCAGTGCATGATCATGGTTATCTGCAACAAGAAAGTTCTGTATAGGATGATAGTTATTTGCAGCAAGAAAGTTCTGTATAGGATTATCGTTCTGCAGCAAGAAGGTTCTCAGTATGAGCAACTTCCTCGGGCTGGTTCTGGTTCAGGTTCTGTGAGGGAGCTTCATTCAATGTCAGGTTCAGTGCATGATCATGGTTATCTGCAGCAAGAAGATTTGTATAGGATGATGGTTATTTGCAGCAAGAAAGTTTTGTATAGGATGATGGTTATCTGCAGCAAGAAGGTTCTCAGTATGAGCAACTTCCTCGGGCTGGTTCTGGTTTAGGTTCTGTGAGAGCTTCATTCAATGTCAGGTTCAGTGCATGATCATGGTTATCTGCAGCAAGAAAGTTTTGTAAGGATGATGGTTATTTGCAGCAAGAAAGTTCTGTATAAGATCATCGTTATCTGCAGCAAGAAGGTTCTCAGTATGATCGCTTTCTCGGGCTGGTTCTGGTTCAGGTTCTGTGAGGGAGCTTCATTCAATGTCAGGTTCAGTGCATGATCATGGTTATCTGTATAGGATGATGGATATTTGCAGCAAGAATGTTCTGTATAGGATCATCGTTATCTACAGCAAGAAGGTTCTTAGTATGAGCAATTTCCTCGGGCTGGTTCTGTTCAGGTTCCTGAGATAGCTTCATTCAATGTCAGGTTCAGTGCATGATCATTGTATCTGCAGCAGAAAGTTTGTATAGGATGGTTATTTGTAGCAAGAAAGTTTTGTATAGGATGATGGTTATTGCAGCAAGAAAGTTATGTTTAGGATCATCGTTATCTGCAGCAAGAAGGTTCTCAATATGAGCAACTTCCTCGGGCTGTTTCTGGTTCAGGTTCTGTAAGGGAGCTTCATTCAATGTCAGGTTCAGTGCATGATCATGGTTATCTGCAACAAGAAAGTTCTGTATAGGATGATAGTTATTTGCAGCAAGAAAGTTCTGTATAGGATCATCGTTATCTGCAGCAAGAAGGTTCTCAGTATGAGCAACTTCCTCGGGCTGGTTCTGGTTCAGGTTCTATGAGGGAGCTTCATTCAATGTCAGGTTCAGTGCATGATCATGGTTATCTGCAGCAAGAAAGAAGTTTTGTAAAGGATGATGGTTATTTGCAGCAAGAAAGTTCTGTAGCAGCAAGAAGGTTCTCTGAGTATGAGCAACTTCCTCGGGCTGGTTCTGGTTCAGGTTCCCTGAGGGAGCTTCATTCAATGTCAGGTTTAGTGCATGATCATGGTTATCTGCAGCAAGAAAGTTTGTATAGGATGATGGTTATTTGCAGCAAGAAAGTTCTGTATAAGATCATCGTTATCTGGTAGCAACCCGACAGACCAACGTTCTACCGCATTATGACCTATCATCTAGACCAGCTCTAACCCCCCCAGCAAGAAGGTTCTCAGTATGAGCCTTTCTCGGGCTGGTTCTGGTTCAGGTTCTGTGAGGGAGTTTCATTCAATGTCAGGTTCAGTGCATGATCATGGTTATCTGCAGCAAGAAAGTTTGTATAGGATGATGGTTATTTGCAGCAAGAAAGTTCTGTATAGGATCATCGTTATCTGCAGCAAGAAGGTTCTCAATATGAGCAACTTCCTCGGGCTGGTTCTGGTTCAGGTTCTGTGATGGAGCTTCATTCAATGTCAGGTTCAGTCCATGATCATGGTTATCTGCAGCAAGGAAGTTCTGTATAGGATGATGGATATTTGCAACAAGAATGTTCTGCATAGGATCATCGTTATCTGCAGCAAGAAGGTTCTTAGTATGAGCAATTTCCTCGGGCTGGTTCTTGTTTAGGTTCTTTGAGATAGCTTCATTCAATGTCAGGTTCAGTGCATGATCATTGTTATCTGCAGCAAGAAAGTTTGTATAGGATGATGGTTATTTGTAGCAATCTCTTCTCCCCCCCCCCTTCTTGTACTACATCTCATTTATTTTTTCCCTCCTTCCCCCCTCGAAGCTTCTGCATAGTGGTGATGTGTTATTTGTACTAGCAAGTTATGTATAGGATCATCGTTATCTGCAGCAAGAAGGTTCTCAATATGAGCAACTTCCTCGGGTGTTTCTGGTTCAGGTTCTGTAAGGGAGCTTCATTCAATGTCAGGTTCAGTGCATGATCATGGTTATCTGCAACAAGAAAGTTCTGTATAGGATGATGGTTATTTGCAGCAAGAAAGTTCTGTATAGGATCATCGTTATCTGCAGCAAGAAGGTTCTCAATATGAGCAACTTCCTCGGGCTGGTTCTGGTTCAGGTTTTGTGATGGAGCTTCATTCAATGTCAGGTTCAGTCCATGATCATGGTTATCTGCAGCAAGAAAGTTTGTATAGGATGATGGATATTTGCGCAGAATGTTCTGTATAGGATCATCGTTATTGCAGCAAGAAAGTTTGTATAGGATGATGGTTACTGCAGCAAGAAGGTTCTCAGTATGAGCAACTTCCTCGGGCTGGTTCTGGTTAGGTTCTGTGAGGGAGCTTCATTCAATGTCAGGTTCAGTGCATGATCATGGTTATCTGCAGCAAGAAAGTTTGTATAGGATGATGGTTATTTGCAGCAAGAAAGTTCTGTATAGGATAATCGTTATCTGCAGCAAGAAGGTTCTCAGTATGAGCAACTTTCTCGGGCTGGTTCTGGTTAGGTTCTATGAGGAGCTTCATTCAATGTCAGGTTCAGTGCATGATCATGGTTATCTGCAGCAAGAAATTTGTATAGGATGATGGTTATTTGCAGCAAGAAAGTTCTGTATAAGATCATCGTTATCTGCAGCAAGAAGGTTCTCAGTATGAGCAACTTCCTCGGGCTGGTTCTGGTTCAGGTTCCCTGAGGGAGCTTCATTCAATGTCAGGTTCAGTGCATGATCATGGTTATCTGCAGCAAGAAAGTTTGTATAGGATGATGGTTATTTGCAGCAAGAAAGTTCTGTATAGGATCATCGTTATCTGCAGCAAGAAGGTTCTCAGTATGATCGCCCTTTTCGGGCTGGTTCTGGTTCAGGTTCTGTGAGGGAGTTTATTCAATGTCAGGTTCAGTGCATGATCATGGTTATCTGCAGCAAGAAAGTTCTGTATAGGATGATGGTTATTTGCAGCAAGAAGTATGTATAGATCATCGTTATCTGCAGCAAGAAGGTTCTGTATAAGATAATCGTTATCTGCAGCAAGAAGGTTCTCAGTATGAGCACCTCTTCGGGCTGGTTCTGGTTCAGGTTCTATGAGGGAGCTACATTCAATGTCAAGTTCAGTGCATGATCATGGTTATCTGCAGGAAGAAAGTTCTGTATAGGATGATGGTTATTTGCAGCAAAAAAGTTCTGTATAGGATCATCGTTATCTGCAGCAAGAAGGTTCTGAGTATGAGCAACTTCCTCGGGCTGGTTCTGGTTCAGGTTCTGAGCAGGGAGCTTCATTCAATGTCAGGTTTAGTGCATGATCATGGTTATCTGCAGCAAGAAAGTTTGTATAGGATGATGGTTATTTGCAGCAAGAAAGTTCTGTATAAGATCATCGTTATCTGCAGCAAGAAGGTTCTCAGTATGATCGCCTTTTCGGGCTTGTTCTGGTTCAGGATCTGTGAGGGAGTTTCATTCAATGTCAGGTTAGTGCATGATCATGGTTATCTGCAGCAAGAAAGTTCTGTATAGGATGATGGTTATTTGCAGCAAGAAAGTTCTGTATAGGATCATCGTTATCTGCAGCAAGAAGGTTCTCAATATGAGCAACTTCCTCGGGCTGGTTCTGGTTCAGGTTCTGTGATGGAGCTTCATTCAATGTCAGGTTCAGTCCATGATCATGGTTATCTGCAGCGAGGAAGTTCTATATAGGATGATGGATATTTGCAGCAAGAATGTTCTGTATAGGATCATCGTTATCTGCAGCAAGAAGGTTCTTAGTATGAGCAATTTCCTCGGGCTGGTTCTTGTTTAGGTTTTTGAGATAGCTTCATTCAATGTCAGGTTCAGTGCATGATCATTGTTATCTGCAGCAAGAAAGTTTTGTAGGATGATGGTTATTTGTAGCAAGAAAGTTATGTATAGGATCATCGTTATCTGCAGCAAGAAGGTTCTCAATATGAGCAACTTCCTCGGGTTGTTTCTGTTCAGGTTCTGTAAGGGAGCTTCATTCAATGTCAGGTTCAGTGCATGATCATGGTTATCTGCAACAAGAAAGTTCTGTATAGATGATGGTTATTTGCAGCAAGAAAGTTCTGTATAGGATCATCGTTATCTGCAGCAAGAAGGTTCTCAGTATGAGCAACTTCCTCGGGCTGGTTCTGGTTCAGGTTCTGTGAGGGAGCTTCATTCAATGTCAGGTTCAGTGCATATCATGGTTATCTGCAGCAAGAAGATTTGTATAGGATGATTGTTATTTGCAGCAAGAAAGTTTTGTATAGGATGATGGTTATCTGCAGCAAGAAGGTTCTCCGTATGAGCAACTTCCTCGGGCTGGTTCTGTTTAGGTTCTGTGAGGGAGCTTCATTCAATGTCAGGTTCAGTGCATGATCATGGTTATCTACAGCAAGAAAGTTTTGTATAGGATGATGGTTATTTGCAGCAAGAAATTCTGTATAAGATCATCGTTATCTGCAGCAAGAAGGTTCTGAGTATGAGCAACTTCCTTGGGCTGGTTCTGGTTCAGGTTCTTGAGGGAGCTTCATTCAATGTCAGGTTCAGTGCTGATCATGGTTATCTGCAGCAAGAAGTTCGTATAGGATGATGGTTATTTGCAGCAAGAAAGTTCTGTATAAGATCATCGTTATCTGCAGCAAGAAGGTTCTCAGTATGAGCAACTTCCTCGGCTGGTTGGTTCTGGTTCAGGTTCTGTGAGGGAGCTTCATTCAATGTCAGGTTGTGTGCATGATCATGGTTATCTGTATAGGATGATGGATATTTGCAGCAAGAATGTTCTGTATAGGATCATCGTTATCTACAGCAAGAAGGTTCTTAGTATGAGCAATTTCCTCGGGCTGGTTCTTGTTTAGGTTCCTTGAGATAGCTTCATTCAATGTCAGGTTCAGTGCATGATCGGTGTATCTGCAGCAAGAAAGTTTCGTATAGGATGATGGTTATTTG
>NW_026112769.1:0-64221 GCF_024323335.1 Lathyrus oleraceus | reverse complement strand
GAGGTCACCCATCCTAGTACTACTCTCTCGCCCAAGCACGCTTAACTGCGGAGTTCTGATGGGATCCGGTGCATTAGTGCTGGTATGATCGCACCTGATATCGAATGCGCTTTAATTGTATATATTTTATTTCTTTCACTTATTAACGGCAAAACAGACATAATTAACGCTGAAATATTTGTTTTCTCCTACTTCGTTGCGATTCTTTTACGCCGATTAACAAAAATAGATACAAGTATTTAAAAAATCGCAAAAAAGAGTGGCAACACAAGGACTTCCCAGGAGGTCACCCATCCTAGTACTACTCTCGCCCAAGCACGCTTAAATGCGAGTTCTGATGGGATCCGGTGCATTAGTGCTGGTATGATCGCACCTGATATCGAATGCGCTTTAATTGTATATATTTTATTTCTTTCACTTATTAACGGCAAACAGACATAATTAACGCTGAAATTTTGTTTTCTCCTACTTCTTTCGATTCTTTTACGCCGATTAACAAAAATAGATACAAGTATTTAAAAAAATCGCAAAAGAGGTGCAAACAAGGACTTCCCAGGAGGTCACCCATCCTAGTACTACTCTCCCCCGCCCAATCACGCTTAACTGCGGAGTTCTGATGGGATCCGGTGCATTAGTGCTGGTATGATCGCACCTGATATCGAATGCGCTTTAATTGTATATATTTTATTTCTTTCACTTATTAACGGCAAAACAGACATAATTAACGCTGAAATATGTTGTTTCTCCTACTTCTTTCGATTCTTTTACGCCGATTACAAAAATAGATACAAGTATTTAAAAATCGCAAAAAAGAGGTGCAACACAAGGACTTCCCAGGAGGTCAACCATCCTAGTACTACTCTCCGCCCAAGCACGCTTAAACTGCGGAGTTCTGATGGGATCCGGTGCATTAGTGCTGGTATGATCACCCTGATATCGAATGCGCTTTAATTGTATATATTTTATTTCTTTCACTTATTAACGGCAAAACAGACATAATTAACGCTGAAATATGTTTTCCCCTCCTACTTCTTTCGATTCTTTTACGCCGATTAACAAATATATACAATATTTAAAAAATCGCAAAAAAAGAGGTGCAACACAAGGATTCCCAGGAGGTCACCCATCCTAGTACTACTCTCGCCCAAGCACGCTTAACTGCGGAGTTCTGATGGGATCCGGTGCATTAGTGCTGGTATGATCTCACCACCTGATATCGAATGCGCTTTAATTGTATATATTTTTATTTCTTTCACTTATTAACGGCAAAACAGACATAATTAACGCTGAAATATTTGTTTTCTCCTACTTCTTTCGTTTATTCTTTTACGCCGATTAACAAAAATAGATACAAGTATTTAAAAAATCGCAAAAAGAGGTGCAACACAAGGACTTCCCAATAGGTCACCCATCCTATACTACTCTCGCCCAAGCGCTTAAACTGCGGAGTTCTGATGGGATCCGGTGCATTAGTGCTGGTATGATCACCCCTGATATCGAATGCGCTTTAATTGTATATATTTTATTCTTTCACTTATTAACGGCAAAACAAACATAATTAACGCTGAAATATTTGTTTTCTCCTACTTCTTTCGATTCTTTTACGCCGATTAACAAAAATAGATACAAGTATTTAAAAAAATCGAAAAAAGAGGTGCAACCAAGGACTTCCCAGGAGGTCACCCATCCTAGTACTACTCTCGCCCAAGCTCGCTTAACTCGGCGGATCTTGATGGGATCCGGTGCATTAGTGCTGGTATGATCACACCTGATATCGAATGCGCTTTAATAGTATATATTTTATTTCTTTCACTTATTAACGGCAAAACAAACATAATTAACGAAATGAATAATATCAACGCGGTTCGAAATACACACAAGGACTTCCCATAAGGTCACCCATCCTAGTACTACTCTGGCCCAAGCAGCTTAACTGCGGAGTTCTGATGGGATCCGGTGCATTAGTGCTGGTATGATTGCACCTGATATCGAATGCGCTTTAATTGTATATATTTATTTCTTTCACTTATTAACGGCAAAAACAGACATAATTAACGCTGAAATATTTGTTTTCCTCCTACTTCTTTCGATTCTTTTACGCCGATTAACAAAAATAGATACAAGTATTTAAAAAATCGCAAAAAAGAGAGTGCAACACAAGGACTTCCCAGGAGGTCACCCATCCTAGTACTACTCTCTCGCCCAAGCCACCTTACTGCGGAGTTCTGATGGGATCCGGTGCATTAGTGCTGGTATGATCGCACCTGATATCGAATGCGCTTTAATTGTATATATTTTATTTTTTCTTTCACTTATTAACGGCAAAACCACATAATTAACGCTGAATATTTGTTTTCTCTACTTCTTTCGATTCTTTTACGCCGATTAACAAAAATAGATAGAAGTATTTAAAAATCGCAAAAAGAGGTGCAACACAAGGACTTCCCATAGGTCACCCATCCTAGTACTACTCTCCGCCCAAGCGCAGCTTAACTGCGGAGTTCTGATGGGATCCGGTGCATTAGTGTTGGTATGATCGCACCTGATATCGAATGCGCTTTAATTGTATATATTTTATTTCTTTCACTTATTAACGGCAAAACAGACATAATTAACGCTGAAATATTTGTTTTCTCTCTCTCTACTTCTTTCGATTCTTTTACGCCGATTAAAAAAAATAGATACAAGTATTTAAAAAATCGCAAAAAGAGGTGCAACACAAGGACTTCCCAGGAGGTCACCCATCCTAGTACTACTCTCGCCCAAGCACGCTTAACTGCGGAGTTCTGATGGGATCCGGTGCATTAGTGCTGGTATGATCGCACCTGATATCTCATGCGCTTTGATTGTATATATTTTATTTCTTTTACTTATTAACGGCAAAACAAACATAATTAACGCTGAAATGCTTGTCTTCTCCTACTTTTTCCGACTCTTTTACGCCGATTAACAGAAATAAAAAGAAGTATTTAAAAAATCGCAAAAAAAGAGGTGCAACACAAGGACTTCCCAGGAGGTCCCCATCCTAGTACTACTCTCGCCCAAGCACGCTTAACTGCGGAGTTCGATGTGGGATCCGGTGCATTAGTGCTGGTATGATCACACCTGATATCGAATGCGCTTTAATTGTATATATTTTATTTCTTTCACTTATAAACGGCAAAACAGACATAATTAACGCTGAAATATTATTTTCTTTCTCCTACTTCTTTCGATTCTTTACGCCGATTAACAAAAATAGATACAAGTATTTAAAAAATCGCAAAAAAAGAGGTGCAACACAAGGACTTCCCAGGAGGTCACCCATCCTAGTACTACTCTCCGCCCAAGCACGCTTAACTGCGGAGTTCTGGATGGGATCCGGTGCATTAGTGCTGGTATGATCGCACCTGATATCGAATGCGCTTTAATTGTATATATTTTATTTCTTTCACTTATTAACGGCAAAACAAACATAATTAACGCTGAAATATTTTTTTTCTCCTACTTCTTTCGATTCTTTTACGCCGATTAACAAAAATAGATACAAGTATTTAAAAAATCGCAAAAAAGAGGTTCAGGTGTTCGCAATTTTTGCACACAAGGACTGTAAGGACTTCCCAGGCAGGGGAGGTCAGCCCATACCTAGTTGTTGCAACACAAGGACTTCCCAGGAGGTCACCCATCCTAGTACTACTCTCGCCCAAGCACGACTAACTGCGGAGTTCTGATGGATCCGGTGCATTAGTGCTGGTATGATCGCACCTGATATCGAATGCGCTTTAATTGTATATTTTTTATTTCTTTCACTTATTAACGGCAAACAGACATAATTAACGCTGAAATATTTGTTTTCTCTCCTACTCTTTCGATTCTTTTACGCCGATTAACAAAATAGATACAAGTATTTAAAAAATCGCAAAAAAGAGGTGCAACACAAGGACTTCCCAGGAGGTCACCCATCCTAGTACTACTCTCGCCCAAGCACGCTTAACTGCGGAGTTTGATGGGATCCGGTGCATTAGTGCTGGTATGATCGCACCTGATATCGAATGCGCTTTAATTGTATATATTTTATTTCTTTCACTTATTAACGGCAAACAGACATAATTAACGCTGAAATTTTGTTTTTCTCCTACTTCTTCTTCGATTCTTTTACGCCGATTAACAAAAATAGATACAAGTATTTAAAAAATCGCAAAAAGAGGTGCAACACAAGGACTTCCCCAGAGGTCACCCATCCTAGTACTACTCTCCTACTCTCGCCCAAGCACGCTTAACTGCGGAGTTCTGATGGGATCCGGTGCATTAGTGCTGGTATGATCGCACCTGATATCGAATGCGCTTTAATTGTATATATTTTATTTCTTTCACTTATTAACGGCAAAACAGACATAATTAACGCTGAAATATTTGTTTTCTCCTACTCTACTTCTTTCGATTCTTTACGCCGATTACAAAAAATAGATACAAGTATTAAAAAATCGCAAAAAAGAGGTGCAACACAAGGACTTCCCAGGAGGTCACCATCCTAGTACTACTCTCTACTCTCGCCCAAGCACGCTTAACTGCGGAGTTCTGATGGGATCCGGTGCATTAGTGCTGGTATGATCGCACCTGATATCGAATGCGCTTTAATTGTATATTTTATTTCTTTCACTTATTAACGGCAAAACAGACATAATTAACGCTGAAATATTTGTTTTCTCCTATTTCTTTCGATTCTTTTACGCCGATTAACAAAAATAGATACAAGTATTTAAAAAATCGCAAAAAAGAGGTGCAACACAAAGACTTCCCAGGAGGTCACCCATCCTAGTACTACTCTCGCCCAAGCACGCTTAACTGCGGAGTTCTGATGGGATCCGGTGCATTAGTGCTGGTATGATCGCACCTGATATCGAATGCGCTTTAATTGTATATATTTTATTTCTTTCACTTATTAACGGCAAAAACACATAATTAACGCTGAAATATTTGTTTTCTCCTACTTCTTTCGATTCTTTTACGCCGATTAACAAAAATAGATACAAGTATTTAAAAAATCGCAAAAAAGAGGTGCAACACAAGGACTTCCCAGGAGGTCACCCATCCTAGTACTACTCTCGCCCAAGCACGCTTAACTGCGGAGTTCTGATGGGATCCGGTGCATTAGTGCTGGTATGACGCACCTGATATCGAATGCGCTTTAATTGTATATTTTATTTCTTTCACTTATTAACGGCAAAACAGACATAATTACGCTGAAATATTTGTTTTCTCCTACTTCTTTCGATTCTTTTACGCCGATTAACAAAAATAGATACAAGTATTTAAAAAAATCGCCAAAAAAGAGGTGCAACACAAGGACTTCCCAGGAGGTCACCCATCCTAGTACTACTCTCGCCCAAGCACGCTTAACTGCGGAGTTCTGATGGATCCGGTGCATTAGTGCTGGTATGATCGCACCTGATATCGAATGCGCTTTAATTGTATATTTTATTTCTTTCACTTATTAACGGCAAAACAGACATAATTAACGCTGAAATATTTATTTTCTCCTACTTCTTTCGATTCTTTTACACCGATTAACAAAAATAGATACAAGTATTTAAAAAATCGCAAAAAAGAGTTACAACACAAGGACTTCCCAGGAGGTCACCCATCCTAGTACTACTCTCGCCCAGCACGCTTAACTGCGGAGTTCTGATGGGATCCGGTGCATTAGTGCTGGTATGATCGCACCTGATATCGAATGCGCTTTAATTGTATATATTTTATTTCTTTCACTTATTAACGGCAAAACAGACATAATTAACGCTGAAATATTTGTTTTCTCCTACTTCTTTCGATTCTTTTACGCCGATTAACAAAAATAGATACAAGTATTTAAAAAATCGCAAAAAAAGGTGCAACACAAGGACTTCCCAGGAGGTCACCCATCCTAGTACTACTCTCGCCCAAGCACGCTTAACTGCGGAGTTCTGATGGGATCCGGTGCATTAGTGCTGGTATGATCGCACCTGATATCGAATGCGCTTTAATTGTATATATTTTATTTCTTTCACTTATTAACGGCAAAACAGACATAATTAACGCTGAAATATTTGTTTTCTCCTACTTCTTTCGATTCTTTTACGCCGATTAACAAAAATAGATACAAGTATTTAAAAAATCCCAAAAAAGAGGTGCAACACAAGGACTTCCCAGGAGGTCACCCATCCTAGTACTACTCTCGCCCAAGCACGCTTAACTGCGGAGTTCTGATGGGATCCGGTGCATTAGTGCTGGTATGATCGCACCTGATATCGAATGCGCTTTAATTGTATATATTTTATTTCTTTCACTTATTAACGGCAAAACAGACATAATTAACGCTGAAATATTTTTTTCTTCCTACTTCTTTCGATTCTTTTATGCCGATTAACAAAAATAGATACAAGTATTTAAAAAATCGCAAAAAAGAGGTGCAACACAAGGACTTCCCAGGAGGTCACCCATCCTAGTACTACTCTCGCCCAAGCACGCTTAACTGCGGAGTTCTGATGGGATCCGGTGCATTAGTGCTGGTATGATGGCACCTGATATCGAATGCGCTTTAATTGTATATATTTTATTTCTTTCACTTATTAACGGCAAAACAGACATAATTAACGCTGAAATATTTGTTTTCTCCTACTTCTTTCGATTCTTTTACGCCGATTAACAAAAATAGATACAAGTATTTAAAAAATCGCAAAAAAAGAGGTGCAACACAAGGACTTCCCAGGAGGTCACCCATCCTAGTACTACTCTCGCCCAAGCACGCTTAACTGCGGAGTTCTGATGGGATCCGGTGCATTAGTGCTGGTATGATCGCACCTGATATCGAATGCGCTTTAATTGTATATATTTTATTTCTTTCACTTATTAACGGCAAAACAGACATAATTAACGCTGAAATATTTGTTTTCTCCTACTTCTTTCGATTCTTTTACGCCGATTAACAAAAATAGATACAAGTATTTAAAAAATCGCAAAAAAGAGGTGCAACACAAGGACTTCCCAGGAGGTCACCCATCCTAGTACTACTCTCGCCCAAGCACGCTTAACTGCGGAGTTCTGATGGGATCCGGTGCATTAGTGCTGGTATGATCGCACCTGATATCGAATGCGCTTTAATTGTATATATTTTATTTCTTTCACTTATTAACGGCAAAACAGACATAATTAACGCTGAAATATTTGTTTTCTCCTACTTCTTTCGATTCTTTTACG
Source organism: Lathyrus oleraceus (assembly GCF_024323335.1). NCBI lineage: Eukaryota > Viridiplantae > Streptophyta > Magnoliopsida > Fabales > Fabaceae > Lathyrus > Lathyrus oleraceus. The sequence continues at coordinate 57,006 of NW_026112769.1, read as the reverse complement.
CCGATTAACAAAAATAGATACAAGTATTTAAAAAATCGCAAAAAAGAGGTGCAACACAAGGACTTCCCAGAAGGTCACCCATCCTAGTACTACTCTCGCCCAAGCACGCTTAACTGCGGAGTTCTGATGGGATCCGGTGCATTAGTGCTGGTATGATCGCACCTGATATCGAATGCGCTTTAATTGTATATTTTATTTCTTTCACTTATTAACGGCAAAACAGACATAATTAACGCTGAAATATTTTTTTTCTCCTACTTCTTTCGATTCTTTTACGCCGATTAACAAAAATAGATACAAGTATTTAAAAAATCGCAAAAAAGAGGTGCAACACAAGGACTTCCCAGGAGGTCACCCATCCTAGTACTACTCTCGCCCAAGCACGCTTAACTGCGGAGTTCTGATGGGATCCGGTGCATTAGTGCTGGTATGATCGCACCTGATATCGAATGCGCTTTAATTGTATATATTTTATTTCTTTCACTTATTAACGGCAAAACAGACATAATTAACGCTGAAATATTTGTTTTCTCCTACTTCTTTCCGATTCTTTTACGCCGATTAACAAAAATAGATACAAGTATTTAAAAAATCGCAAAAAAGAGGTGCAACACAAGGACTTCCCAGGAGGTCACCCATCCTAGTACTACTCTCGCCCAAGCACGCTTAACTGCGGAGTTCTGATGGGATCCGGTGCATTAGTGCTGGTATGATCACACCTGATATCGAATGCGCTTTAATTGTATATATTTTATTTCTTTCACTTATTAACGGCAAAACAGACATAATTAACGCTGAAATATTTGTTTTCTCCTACTTCTTTCGATTCTTTTACGCCGATTAACAAAAATAGATACAAGTATTTAAAAAATCGCAAAAAAGAGGTGCAACACAAGGACTTCCCAGGAGGTCACCCATCCTAGTACTACTCCCGCCCAAGCACACTTAACTGCGGAGTTCTGATGGGATCCGGTGCATTAGTGCTGGTATGATCGCACCTGATATCGAATGCGCTTTAATTGTATATATTTTATTTCTTTCACTTATTAACGGCAAAACAGACATAATTAACGCTGAAATATTTTTTTCTCCTACTTCTTTCGATTCTTTTACGCCGATTAACAAAAATAGATACAAGTATTTAAAAAATCGCAAAAAAGAGGTGCAACACAAGGACTTCCCAGGAGGTCACCCATCCTAGTACTACTCTCGCCCAAGCACGCTTAACTGCGGAGTTCTGATGGGATCCGGTGCATTAGTGCTGGTATGATCGCACCTGATATCGAATGCGCTTTAATTGTATATATTTTATTTCTTTCACTTATTAACGGCAAAACAGACATAATTAACGCTGAAATATTGTTTTTTCTCCTACTTCTTTCGATTCTTTTACGCCGATTAACAAAAATAGATACAAGTATTTAAAAAATCGCAAAAAAGAGGTGCAACACAAGGACTTCCCAGGAGGTCACCCATCCTAGTACTACTCTCGCCCAAGCACGCTTAACTGCGGAGTTCTGATGGGATCCGGTGCATTAGTGCTGGTATGATCGCACCTGATATCGAATGCGCTTTAATTGTATATATTTTATTTCTTTCACTTATTAACGGCAAAACAGACATAATTAACGCTGAAATATTTGTTTTCTCCTACTTCTTTCGATTCTTTTACGCCGATTAACAAAAATAGATACAAGTATTTAAAAAATCGCAAAAAAAGAGGTGCAACACAAGGACTTCCCAGGAGGTCACCCATCCTAGTACTACTCTCGCCCAAGCACGCTTAACTGCGGAGTTCTGATGGGATCCGGTGCATTAGTGCTGGTATGATCGCACCTGATATCGAATGCGCTTTAATTGTATATATTTTATTTCTTTCACTTATTAACGGCAAAACAGACATAATTAACGCTGAAATATTTGTTTTCTCCTACTTCTTTCGATTCTTTTACGCCGATTAACAAAAATAGATACAAGTATTTAAAAAATCGCAAAAAAGAGGTGCAACACAAGGACTTCCCAGGAGGTCACCCATCCTAGTACTACTCTCGCCCAAGCACGCTTAACTGCGGAGTTCTGATGGGATCCGGTGCATTAGTGCTGGTATGATCGCACCTGATATCGAATGCGCTTTAATTGTATATATTTTATTTCTTTCACTTATTAACGGCAAAACAGACATAATTAACGCTGAAATATTTGTTTTCTCCTACTTCTTTCGATTCTTTTACGCCGATTAACAAAAATAGATACAAGTATTTAAAAAATCGCAAAAAAAGAGGTGCAACACAAGGACTTCCCAGGAGGTCACCCATCCTAGTACTACTCTCGCCCAAGCACGCTTAACTGCGGAGTTCTGATGGGATCCGGTGCATTAGTGCTGGTATGATCGCACCTGATATCGAATGCGCTTTAATTGTATATATTTTATTTCTTTCACTTATTAACGGCAAAACAGACATAATTAACGCTGAAATATTTGTTTTCTCCTACTTCTTTCGATTCTTTTACGCCGATTAACAAAAATAGATACAAGTATTTAAAAAATCGCAAAAAAGAGGTGCAACACAAGGACTTCCCAGGAGGTCACCCATCCTAGTACTACTCTCGCCCAAGCACGCTTAACTGCGGAGTTCTGATGGGATCCGGTGCATTAGTGCTGGTATGATCGCACCTGATATCGAATGCGCTTTAATTGTATATATTTTATTTCTTTCACTTATTAACGGCAAAACAGACATAATTAACGCTGAAATATTTGTTTTCTCCTACTTCTTTCGATTCTTTTACGCCGATTAACAAAAATAGATACAAGTATTTAAAAAATCCAAAAAAGAGGTGCAACACAAGGACTTCCCAGGAGGTCACCCATCCTAGTACTACTCTCGCCCAAGCACGCTTAACTGCGGAGTTCTGATGGGATCCGGTGCATTAGTGCTGGTATGATCGCACCTGATATCGAATGCGCTTTAATTGTATATATTTTATTTCTTTCACTTATTAACGGCAAAACAGACATAATTAACGCTGAAATATTTGTTTTCTCCTACTTCTTTCGATTCTTTTACGCCGATTAACAAAAATAGATACAAGTATTTAAAAAATCGCAAAAAAAGAGGTGCAACACAAGGACTTCCCAGGAGGTCACCCATCCTAGTACTACTCTCGCCCAAGCACGCTTAACTGCGGAGTTCTGATGGGATCCGGTGCATTAGTGCTGGTATGATCGCACCTGATATCGAATGCGCTTTAATTGTATATATTTTATTTCTTTCACTTATTAACGGCAAAACAGACATAATTAACGCTGAAATATTTGTTTTCTCCTACTTCTTTCGATTCTTTTACGCCGATTAACAAAAATAGATACAAGTATTTAAAAAATCGCAAAAAAAGAGGTGCAACACAAGGACTTCCCAGGAGGTCACCCATCCTAGTACTACTCTCGCCCAAGCACGCTTAACTGCGGAGTTCTGATGGGATCCGGTGCATTAGTGCTGGTATGATCGCACCTGATATCGAATGCGCTTTAATTGTATATATTTTATTTCTTTCACTTATTAACGGCAAAACAGACATAATTAACGCTGAAATATTTGTTTTCTCCTACTTCTTTCGATTCTTTTACGCCGATTAACAAAAATAGATACAAGTATTTAAAAAATCGCAAAAAAGAGGTGCAACACAAGGACTTCCCAGGAGGTCACCCATCCTAGTACTACTCTCGCCCAAGCACGCTTAACTGCGGAGTTCTGATGGGATCCGGTGCATTAGTGCTGGTATGATCGCACCTGATATCGAATGCGCTTTAATTGTATATATTTTATTTCTTTCACTTATTAACGGCAAAACAGACATAATTAACGCTGAAATATTTGTTTTCTCCTACTTCTTTCGATTCTTTTACGCCGATTAACAAAAATAGATACAAGTATTTAAAAAATCGCAAAAAAGAGGTGCAACACAAGGACTTCCCAGGAGGTCACCCATCCTAGTACTACTCTCGCCCAAGCACGCTTAACTGCGGAGTTCTGATGGGATCCGGTGCATTAGTGCTGGTATGATCGCACCTGATATCGAATGCGCTTTAATTGTATATATTTTATTTCTTTCACTTATTAACGGCAAAACAGACATAATTAACGCTGAAATATTTGTTTTCTCCTACTTCTTTCGATTCTTTTACGCCGATTAACAAAAATAGATACAAGTATTTAAAAAATCGCAAAAAAAGAGGTGCAACACAAGGACTTCCCAGGAGGTCACCCATCCTAGTACTACTCTCGCCCAAGCACGCTTAACTGCGGAGTTCTGATGGGATCCGGTGCATTAGTGCTGGTATGATCGCACCTGATATCGAATGCGCTTTAATTGTATATATTTTATTTCTTTCACTTATTAACGGCAAAACAGACATAATTAACGCTGAAATATTTGTTTTCTCCTACTTCTTTCGATTCTTTTACGCCGATTAACAAAAATAGATACAAGTATTTAAAAAATCGCAAAAAAAGAGGTGCAACACAAGGACTTCCCAGGAGGTCACCCATCCTAGTACTACTCTCGCCCAAGCACGCTTAACTGCGGAGTTCTGATGGGATCCGGTGCATTAGTGCTGGTATGATCGCACCTGATATCGAATGCGCTTTAATTGTATATATTTTATTTCTTTCACTTATTAACGGCAAAACAGACATAATTAACGCTGAAATATTTGTTTTCTCCTACTTCTTTCGATTCTTTTACGCCGATTAACAAAAATAGATACAAGTATTTAAAAAATCCCAAAAAAGAGGTGCAACACAAGGACTTCCCAGGAGGTCACCCATCCTAGTACTACTCTCGCCCAAGCACGCTTAACTGCGGAGTTCTGATGGGATCCGGTGCATTAGTGCTGGTATGATCGCACCTGATATCGAATGCGCTTTAATTGTATATATTTTATTTCTTTCACTTATTAACGGCAAAACAGACATAATTAACGCTGAAATATTTGTTTTCTCCTACTTCTTTCGATTCTTTTACGCCGATTAACAAAAATAGATACAAGTATTTAAAAAATCGCAAAAAAAGAGGTGCAACACAAGGACTTCCCAGGAGGTCACCCATCCTAGTACTACTCTCGCCCAAGCACGCTTAACTGCGGAGTTCTGATGGGATCCGGTGCATTAGTGCTGGTATGATCGCACCTGATATCGAATGCGCTTTAATTGTATATATTTTATTTCTTTCACTTATTAACGGCAAAACAGACATAATTAACGCTGAAATATTTGTTTTCTCCTACTTCTTTTTCATTCTTTTACGCCGATTAACAAAAATAGATACAAGTATTTAAAAAATCGCAAAAAAAGAGGTGCAACACAAGGACTTCCCAGGAGGTCACCCATCCTAGTACTACTCTCGCCCAAGCACGCTTAACTGCGGAGTTCTGATGGGATCCGGTGCATTAGTGCTGGTATGATCGCACCTGATATCGAATGCGCTTTAATTGTATATATTTTATTTCTTTCACTTATTAACGGCAAAACAGACATAATTAACGCTGAAATATTTGTTTTCTCCTACTTCTTTCGATTCTTTTACGCCGATTAACAAAAATAGATACAAGTATTTAAAAAATCCCAAAAAAGAGGTGCAACACAAGGACTTCCCAGGAGGTCACCCATCCTAGTACTACTCTCGCCCAAGCACGCTTAACTGCGGAGTTCTGATGGGATCCGGTGCATTAGTGCTGGTATGATCGCACCTGATATCGAATGCGCTTTAATTGTATATATTTTATTTCTTTCACTTATTAACGGCAAAACAGACATAATTAACGCTGAAATATTTGTTTTCTCCTACTTCTTTCGATTCTTTTACGCCGATTAACAAAAATAGATACAAGTATTTAAAAAATCGCAAAAAAGAGGTGCAACACAAGGACTTCCCAGGAGGTCACCCATCCTAGTACTACTCTCGCCCAAGCACGCTTAACTGCGGAGTTCTGATGGGATCCGGTGCATTAGTGCTGGTATGATCGCACCTGATATCGAATGCGCTTTAATTGTATATTTTATTTCTTTCACTTATTAACGGCAAAACAGACATAATTAACGCTGAAATATTTGTTTTCTCCTACTTCTTTCGATTCTTTTACGCCGATTAACAAAAATAGATACAAGTATTTAAAAAATCGCAAAAAAGAGGTGCAACACAAGGACTTCCCAGGAGGTCACCCATCCTAGTACTACTCTCGCCCAAGCACGCTTAACTGCGGAGTTCTGATGGGATCCGGTGCATTAGTGCTGGTATGATCGCACCTGATATCGAATGCGCTTTAATTGTATATATTTTATTTCTTTCACTTATTAACGGCAAAACAGACATAATTAACGCTGAAATATTTGTTTTCTCCTACTTCTTTCGATTCTTTTACGCCGATTAACAAAAATAGATACAAGTATTTAAAAAATCCAAAAAAGAGGTGCAACACAAGGACTTCCCAGGAGGTCACCCATCCTAGTACTACTCTCGCCCAAGCACGCTTAACTGCGGAGTTCTGATGGGATCCGGTGCATTAGTGCTGGTATGATCGCACCTGATATCGAATGCGCTTTAATTGTATATATTTTATTTCTTTCACTTATTAACGGCAAAACAGACATAATTAACGCTGAAATATTTGTTTTCTCCTACTTCTTTCGATTCTTTTACGCCGATTAACAAAAATAGATACAAGTATTTAAAAAATCGCAAAAAAAGAGGTGCAACACAAGGACTTCCCAGGAGGTCACCCATCCTAGTACTACTCTCGCCCAAGCACGCTTAACTGCGGAGTTCTGATGGGATCCGGTGCATTAGTGCTGGTATGATCGCACCTGATATCGAATGCGCTTTAATTGTATATATTTTATTTCTTTCACTTATTAACGGCAAAACAGACATAATTAACGCTGAAATATTTGTTTTCTCCTACTTCTTTCCATTCTTTTACGCCGATTAACAAAAATAGATACAAGTATTTAAAAAATCGCAAAAAAAGAGGTGCAACACAAGGACTTCCCAGGAGGTCACCCATCCTAGTACTACTCTCGCCCAAGCACGCTTAACTGCGGAGTTCTGATGGGATCCGGTGCATTAGTGCTGGTATGATCGCACCTGATATCGAATGCGCTTTAATTGTATATATTTTATTTCTTTCACTTATTAACGGCAAAACAGACATAATTAACGCTGAAATATTTGTTTTCTCCTACTTCTTTCCATTCTTTTACGCCGATTAACAAAAATAGATACAAGTATTTAAAAAATCCAAAAAAAGAGGTGCAACACAAGGACTTCCCAGGAGGTCACCCATCCTAGTACTACTCTCGCCCAAGCACGCTTAACTGCGGAGTTCTGATGGGATCCGGTGCATTAGTGCTGGTATGATCGCACCTGATATCGAATGCGCTTTAATTGTATATATTTTATTTCTTTCACTTATTAACGGCAAAACAGACATAATTAACGCTGAAATATTTGTTTTCTCCTACTTCTTTCCATTCTTTTACGCCGATTAACAAAAATAGATACAAGTATTTAAAAAATCGCAAAAAAAGAGGTGCAACACAAGGACTTCCCAGGAGGTCACCCATCCTAGTACTACTCTCGCCCAAGCACGCTTAACTGCGGAGTTCTGATGGGATCCGGTGCATTAGTGCTGGTATGATCGCACCTGATATCGAATGCGCTTTAATTGTATATATTTTATTTCTTTCACTTATTAACGGCAAAACAGACATAATTAACGCTGAAATATTTGTTTTCTCCTACTTCTTTCGATTCTTTTACGCCGATTAACAAAAATAGATACAAGTATTTAAAAAATCGCAAAAAAAGAGGTGCAACACAAGGACTTCCCAGGAGGTCACCCATCCTAGTACTACTCTCGCCCAAGCACGCTTAACTGCGGAGTTCTGATGGGATCCGGTGCATTAGTGCTGGTATGATCGCACCTGATATCGAATGCGCTTTAATTGTATATATTTTATTTCTTTCACTTATTAACGGCAAAACAGACATAATTAACGCTGAAATATTTGTTTTCTCCTACTTCTTTCGATTCTTTTACGCCGATTAACAAAAATAGATACAAGTATTTAAAAAATCGCAAAAAAGAGGTGCAACACAAGGACTTCCCAGGAGGTCACCCATCCTAGTACTACTCTCGCCCAAGCACGCTTAACTGCGGAGTTCTGATGGGATCCGGTGCATTAGTGCTGGTATGATCGCACCTGATATCGAATGCGCTTTAATTGTATATATTTTATTTCTTTCACTTATTAACGGCAAAACAGACATAATTAACGCTGAAATATTTGTTTTCTCCTACTTCTTTCGATTCTTTTACGCCGATTAACAAAAATAGATACAAGTATTTAAAAAATCCCAAAAAAGAGGTGCAACACAAGGACTTCCCAGGAGGTCACCCATCCTAGTACTACTCTCGCCCAAGCACGCTTAACTGCGGAGTTCTGATGGGATCCGGTGCATTAGTGCTGGTATGATCGCACCTGATATCGAATGCGCTTTAATTGTATATATTTTATTTCTTTCACTTATTAACGGCAAAACAGACATAATTAACGCTGAAATATTTGTTTTCTCCTACTTCTTTCGATTCTTTTACGCCGATTAACAAAAATAGATACAAGTATTTAAAAAATCGCAAAAAAGAGGTGCAACACAAGGACTTCCCAGGAGGTCACCCATCCTAGTACTACTCTCGCCCAAGCACGCTTAACTGCGGAGTTCTGATGGGATCCGGTGCATTAGTGCTGGTATGATCGCACCTGATATCGAATGCGCTTTAATTGTATATATTTTATTTCTTTCACTTATTAACGGCAAAACAGACATAATTAACGCTGAAATATTTGTTTTCTCCTACTTCTTTCCATTCTTTTACGCCGATTAACAAAAATAGATACAAGTATTTAAAAAATCGCAAAAAAAGAGGTGCAACACAAGGACTTCCCAGGAGGTCACCCATCCTAGTACTACTCTCGCCCAAGCACGCTTAACTGCGGAGTTCTGATGGGATCCGGTGCATTAGTGCTGGTATGATCGCACCTGATATCGAATGCGCTTTAATTGTATATATTTTATTTCTTTCACTTATTAACGGCAAAACAGACATAATTAACGCTGAAATATTTGTTTTCTCCTACTTCTTTCCATTCTTTTACGCCGATTAACAAAAATAGATACAAGTATTTAAAAAATCGCAAAAAAAGAGGTGCAACACAAGGACTTCCCAGGAGGTCACCCATCCTAGTACTACTCTCGCCCAAGCACGCTTAACTGCGGAGTTCTGATGGGATCCGGTGCATTAGTGCTGGTATGATCGCACCTGATATCGAATGCGCTTTAATTGTATATATTTTATTTCTTTCACTTATTAACGGCAAAACAGACATAATTAACGCTGAAATATTTGTTTTCTCCTACTTCTTTCCATTCTTTTACGCCGATTAACAAAAATAGATACAAGTATTTAAAAAATCGCAAAAAAGAGGTGCAACACAAGGACTTCCCAGGAGGTCACCCATCCTAGTACTACTCTCGCCCAAGCACGCTTAACTGCGGAGTTCTGATGGGATCCGGTGCATTAGTGCTGGTATGATCGCACCTGATATCGAATGCGCTTTAATTGTATATATTTTATTTCTTTCACTTATTAACGGCAAAACAGACATAATTAACGCTGAAATATTTGTTTTCTCCTACTTCTTTCCATTCTTTTACGCCGATTAACAAAAATAGATACAAGTATTTAAAAAATCCAAAAAAAGAGGTGCAACACAAGGACTTCCCAGGAGGTCACCCATCCTAGTACTACTCTCGCCCAAGCACGCTTAACTGCGGAGTTCTGATGGGATCCGGTGCATTAGTGCTGGTATGATCGCACCTGATATCGAATGCGCTTTAATTGTATATATTTTATTTCTTTCACTTATTAACGGCAAAACAGACATAATTAACGCTGAAATATTTGTTTTCTCCTACTTCTTTCGATTCTTTTACGCCGATTAACAAAAATAGATACAAGTATTTAAAAAATCGCAAAAAAGAGGTGCAACACAAGGACTTCCCAGGAGGTCACCCATCCTAGTACTACTCTCGCCCAAGCACGCTTAACTGCGGAGTTCTGATGGGATCCGGTGCATTAGTGCTGGTATGATCGCACCTGATATCGAATGCGCTTTAATTGTATATATTTTATTTCTTTCACTTATTAACGGCAAAACAGACATAATTAACGCTGAAATATTTGTTTTCTCCTACTTCTTTCCATTCTTTTACGCCGATTAACAAAAATAGATACAAGTATTTAAAAAATCCCAAAAAAAGAGGTGCAACACAAGGACTTCCCAGGAGGTCACCCATCCTAGTACTACTCTCGCCCAAGCACGCTTAACTGCGGAGTTCTGATGGGATCCGGTGCATTAGTGCTGGTATGATCGCACCTGATATCGAATGCGCTTTAATTGTATATATTTTATTTCTTTCACTTATTAACGGCAAAACAGACATAATTAACGCTGAAATATTTGTTTTCTCCTACTTCTTTCGATTCTTTTACGCCGATTAACAAAAATAGATACAAGTATTTAAAAAATCGCAAAAAAGAGGTGCAACACAAGGACTTCCCAGGAGGTCACCCATCCTAGTACTACTCTCGCCCAAGCACGCTTAACTGCGGAGTTCTGATGGGATCCGGTGCATTAGTGCTGGTATGATCGCACCTGATATCGAATGCGCTTTAATTGTATATATTTTATTTCTTTCACTTATTAACGGCAAAACAGACATAATTAACGCTGAAATATTTGTTTTCTCCTACTTCTTTCCATTCTTTTACGCCGATTAACAAAAATAGATACAAGTATTTAAAAAATCCAAAAAAGAGGTGCAACACAAGGACTTCCCAGGAGGTCACCCATCCTAGTACTACTCTCGCCCAAGCACGCTTAACTGCGGAGTTCTGATGGGATCCGGTGCATTAGTGCTGGTATGATCGCACCTGATATCGAATGCGCTTTAATTGTATATATTTTATTTCTTTCACTTATTAACGGCAAAACAGACATAATTAACGCTGAAATATTTGTTTTCTCCTACTTCTTTCCATTCTTTTACGCCGATTAACAAAAATAGATACAAGTATTTAAAAAATCGCAAAAAAAGAGGTGCAACACAAGGACTTCCCAGGAGGTCACCCATCCTAGTACTACTCTCGCCCAAGCACGCTTAACTGCGGAGTTCTGATGGGATCCGGTGCATTAGTGCTGGTATGATCGCACCTGATATCGAATGCGCTTTAATTGTATATATTTTATTTCTTTCACTTATTAACGGCAAAACAGACATAATTAACGCTGAAATATTTGTTTTCTCCTACTTCTTTCGATTCTTTTACGCCGATTAACAAAAATAGATACAAGTATTTAAAAAATCGCAAAAAAGAGGTGCAACACAAGGACTTCCCAGGAGGTCACCCATCCTAGTACTACTCTCGCCCAAGCACGCTTAACTGCGGAGTTCTGATGGGATCCGGTGCATTAGTGCTGGTATGATCGCACCTGATATCGAATGCGCTTTAATTGTATATATTTTATTTCTTTCACTTATTAACGGCAAAACAGACATAATTAACGCTGAAATATTTGTTTTCTCCTACTTCTTTCCATTCTTTTACGCCGATTAACAAAAATAGATACAAGTATTTAAAAAATCCCAAAAAAAGAGGTGCAACACAAGGACTTCCCAGGAGGTCACCCATCCTAGTACTACTCTCGCCCAAGCACGCTTAACTGCGGAGTTCTGATGGGATCCGGTGCATTAGTGCTGGTATGATCGCACCTGATATCGAATGCGCTTTAATTGTATATATTTTATTTCTTTCACTTATTAACGGCAAAACAGACATAATTAACGCTGAAATATTTGTTTTCTCCTACTTCTTTCGATTCTTTTACGCCGATTAACAAAAATAGATACAAGTATTTAAAAAATCGCAAAAAAGAGGTGCAACACAAGGACTTCCCAGGAGGTCACCCATCCTAGTACTACTCTCGCCCAAGCACGCTTAACTGCGGAGTTCTGATGGGATCCGGTGCATTAGTGCTGGTATGATCGCACCTGATATCGAATGCGCTTTAATTGTATATATTTTATTTCTTTCACTTATTAACGGCAAAACAGACATAATTAACGCTGAAATATTTGTTTTCTCCTACTTCTTTCGATTCTTTTACGCCGATTAACAAAAATAGATACAAGTATTTAAAAAATCCAAAAAAAGAGGTGCAACACAAGGACTTCCCAGGAGGTCACCCATCCTAGTACTACTCTCGCCCAAGCACGCTTAACTGCGGAGTTCTGATGGGATCCGGTGCATTAGTGCTGGTATGATCGCACCTGATATCGAATGCGCTTTAATTGTATATATTTTATTTCTTTCACTTATTAACGGCAAAACAGACATAATTAACGCTGAAATATTTGTTTTCTCCTACTTCTTTCGATTCTTTTACGCCGATTAACAAAAATAGATACAAGTATTTAAAAAATCGCAAAAAAGAGGTGCAACACAAGGACTTCCCAGGAGGTCACCCATCCTAGTACTACTCTCGCCCAAGCACGCTTAACTGCGGAGTTCTGATGGGATCCGGTGCATTAGTGCTGGTATGATCGCACCTGATATCGAATGCGCTTTAATTGTATATATTTTATTTCTTTCACTTATTAACGGCAAAACAGACATAATTAACGCTGAAATATTTGTTTTCTCCTACTTCTTTCCATTCTTTTACGCCGATTAACAAAAATAGATACAAGTATTTAAAAAATCGCAAAAAAGAGGTGCAACACAAGGACTTCCCAGGAGGTCACCCATCCTAGTACTACTCTCGCCCAAGCACGCTTAACTGCGGAGTTCTGATGGGATCCGGTGCATTAGTGCTGGTATGATCGCACCTGATATCGAATGCGCTTTAATTGTATATATTTTATTTCTTTCACTTATTAACGGCAAAACAGACATAATTAACGCTGAAATATTTGTTTTCTCCTACTTCTTTCGATTCTTTTACGCCGATTAACAAAAATAGATACAAGTATTTAAAAAATCCAAAAAAAGAGGTGCAACACAAGGACTTCCCAGGAGGTCACCCATCCTAGTACTACTCTCGCCCAAGCACGCTTAACTGCGGAGTTCTGATGGGATCCGGTGCATTAGTGCTGGTATGATCGCACCTGATATCGAATGCGCTTTAATTGTATATATTTTATTTCTTTCACTTATTAACGGCAAAACAGACATAATTAACGCTGAAATATTTGTTTTCTCCTACTTCTTTCGATTCTTTTACGCCGATTAACAAAAATAGATACAAGTATTTAAAAAATCGCAAAAAAGAGGTGCAACACAAGGACTTCCCAGGAGGTCACCCATCCTAGTACTACTCTCGCCCAAGCACGCTTAACTGCGGAGTTCTGATGGGATCCGGTGCATTAGTGCTGGTATGATCGCACCTGATATCGAATGCGCTTTAATTGTATATATTTTATTTCTTTCACTTATTAACGGCAAAACAGACATAATTAACGCTGAAATATTTGTTTTCTCCTACTTCTTTCCATTCTTTTACGCCGATTAACAAAAATAGATACAAGTATTTAAAAAATCCCAAAAAAGAGGTGCAACACAAGGACTTCCCAGGAGGTCACCCATCCTAGTACTACTCTCGCCCAAGCACGCTTAACTGCGGAGTTCTGATGGGATCCGGTGCATTAGTGCTGGTATGATCGCACCTGATATCGAATGCGCTTTAATTGTATATATTTTATTTCTTTCACTTATTAACGGCAAAACAGACATAATTAACGCTGAAATATTTGTTTTCTCCTACTTCTTTCCATTCTTTTACGCCGATTAACAAAAATAGATACAAGTATTTAAAAAATCGCAAAAAAGAGGTGCAACACAAGGACTTCCCAGGAGGTCACCCATCCTAGTACTACTCTCGCCCAAGCACGCTTAACTGCGGAGTTCTGATGGGATCCGGTGCATTAGTGCTGGTATGATCGCACCTGATATCGAATGCGCTTTAATTGTATATATTTTATTTCTTTCACTTATTAACGGCAAAACAGACATAATTAACGCTGAAATATTTGTTTTCTCCTACTTCTTTCGATTCTTTTACGCCGATTAACAAAAATAGATACAAGTATTTAAAAAATCGCAAAAAAGAGGTGCAACACAAGGACTTCCCAGGAGGTCACCCATCCTAGTACTACTCTCGCCCAAGCACGCTTAACTGCGGAGTTCTGATGGGATCCGGTGCATTAGTGCTGGTATGATCGCACCTGATATCGAATGCGCTTTAATTGTATATTTTATTTCTTTCACTTATTAACGGCAAAACAGACATAATTAACGCTGAAATATTTGTTTTCTCCTACTTCTTTCCATTCTTTTACGCCGATTAACAAAAATAGATACAAGTATTTAAAAAATCCCAAAAAAAGAGGTGCAACACAAGGACTTCCCAGGAGGTCACCCATCCTAGTACTACTCTCGCCCAAGCACGCTTAACTGCGGAGTTCTGATGGGATCCGGTGCATTAGTGCTGGTATGATCGCACCTGATATCGAATGCGCTTTAATTGTATATATTTTATTTCTTTCACTTATTAACGGCAAAACAGACATAATTAACGCTGAAATATTTGTTTTCTCCTACTTCTTTCGATTCTTTTACGCCGATTAACAAAAATAGATACAAGTATTTAAAAAATCGCAAAAAAAGAGGTGCAACACAAGGACTTCCCAGGAGGTCACCCATCCTAGTACTACTCTCGCCCAAGCACGCTTAACTGCGGAGTTCTGATGGGATCCGGTGCATTAGTGCTGGTATGATCGCACCTGATATCGAATGCGCTTTAATTGTATATATTTTATTTCTTTCACTTATTAACGGCAAAACAGACATAATTAACGCTGAAATATTTGTTTTCTCCTACTTCTTTCCATTCTTTTACGCCGATTAACAAAAATAGATACAAGTATTTAAAAAATCGCAAAAAAGAGGTGCAACACAAGGACTTCCCAGGAGGTCACCCATCCTAGTACTACTCTCGCCCAAGCACGCTTAACTGCGGAGTTCTGATGGGATCCGGTGCATTAGTGCTGGTATGATCGCACCTGATATCGAATGCGCTTTAATTGTATATATTTTATTTCTTTCACTTATTAACGGCAAAACAGACATAATTAACGCTGAAATATTTGTTTTCTCCTACTTCTTTCCATTCTTTTACGCCGATTAACAAAAATAGATACAAGTATTTAAAAAATCGCAAAAAAAGAGGTGCAACACAAGGACTTCCCAGGAGGTCACCCATCCTAGTACTACTCTCGCCCAAGCACGCTTAACTGCGGAGTTCTGATGGGATCCGGTGCATTAGTGCTGGTATGATCGCACCTGATATCGAATGCGCTTTAATTGTATATATTTTATTTCTTTCACTTATTAACGGCAAAACAGACATAATTAACGCTGAAATATTTGTTTTCTCCTACTTCTTTCCATTCTTTTACGCCGATTAACAAAAATAGATACAAGTATTTAAAAAATCCCAAAAAAGAGGTGCAACACAAGGACTTCCCAGGAGGTCACCCATCCTAGTACTACTCTCGCCCAAGCACGCTTAACTGCGGAGTTCTGATGGGATCCGGTGCATTAGTGCTGGTATGATCGCACCTGATATCGAATGCGCTTTAATTGTATATATTTTATTTCTTTCACTTATTAACGGCAAAACAGACATAATTAACGCTGAAATATTTGTTTTCTCCTACTTCTTTCATTCTTTTACGCCGATTAACAAAAATAGATACAAGTATTTAAAAAATCGCAAAAAAAGAGGTGCAACACAAGGACTTCCCAGGAGGTCACCCATCCTAGTACTACTCTCGCCCAAGCACGCTTAACTGCGGAGTTCTGATGGGATCCGGTGCATTAGTGCTGGTATGATCGCACCTGATATCGAATGCGCTTTAATTGTATATATTTTATTTCTTTCACTTATTAACGGCAAAACAGACATAATTAACGCTGAAATATTTGTTTTCTCCTACTTCTTTCCATTCTTTTACGCCGATTAACAAAAATAGATACAAGTATTTAAAAAATCCCAAAAAAGAGGTGCAACACAAGGACTTCCCAGGAGGTCACCCATCCTAGTACTACTCTCGCCCAAGCACGCTTAACTGCGGAGTTCTGATGGGATCCGGTGCATTAGTGCTGGTATGATCGCACCTGATATCGAATGCGCTTTAATTGTATATATTTTATTTCTTTCACTTATTAACGGCAAAACAGACATAATTAACGCTGAAATATTTGTTTTCTCCTACTTCTTTCCATTCTTTTACGCCGATTAACAAAAATAGATACAAGTATTTAAAAAATCCCAAAAAAAGAGGTGCAACACAAGGACTTCCCAGGAGGTCACCCATCCTAGTACTACTCTCGCCCAAGCACGCTTAACTGCGGAGTTCTGATGGGATCCGGTGCATTAGTGCTGGTATGATCGCACCTGATATCGAATGCGCTTTAATTGTATATATTTTATTTCTTTCACTTATTAACGGCAAAACAGACATAATTAACGCTGAAATATTTGTTTTCTCCTACTTCTTTCCATTCTTTTACGCCGATTAACAAAAATAGATACAAGTATTTAAAAAATCCAAAAAAGAGGTGCAACACAAGGACTTCCCAGGAGGTCACCCATCCTAGTACTACTCTCGCCCAAGCACGCTTAACTGCGGAGTTCTGATGGGATCCGGTGCATTAGTGCTGGTATGATCGCACCTGATATCGAATGCGCTTTAATTGTATATATTTTATTTCTTTCACTTATTAACGGCAAAACAGACATAATTAACGCTGAAATATTTGTTTTCTCCTACTTCTTTCCATTCTTTTACGCCGATTAACAAAAATAGATACAAGTATTTAAAAAATCCAAAAAAAGAGGTGCAACACAAGGACTTCCCAGGAGGTCACCCATCCTAGTACTACTCTCGCCCAAGCACGCTTAACTGCGGAGTTCTGATGGGATCCGGTGCATTAGTGCTGGTATGATCGCACCTGATATCGAATGCGCTTTAATTGTATATATTTTATTTCTTTCACTTATTAACGGCAAAACAGACATAATTAACGCTGAAATATTTGTTTTCTCCTACTTCTTTCCATTCTTTTACGCCGATTAACAAAAATAGATACAAGTATTTAAAAAATCGCAAAAAAAGAGGTGCAACACAAGGACTTCCCAGGAGGTCACCCATCCTAGTACTACTCTCGCCCAAGCACGCTTAACTGCGGAGTTCTGATGGGATCCGGTGCATTAGTGCTGGTATGATCGCACCTGATATCGAATGCGCTTTAATTGTATATATTTTATTTCTTTCACTTATTAACGGCAAAACAGACATAATTAACGCTGAAATATTTGTTTTCTCCTACTTCTTTCCATTCTTTTACGCCGATTAACAAAAATAGATACAAGTATTTAAAAAATCGCAAAAAAGAGGTGCAACACAAGGACTTCCCAGGAGGTCACCCATCCTAGTACTACTCTCGCCCAAGCACGCTTAACTGCGGAGTTCTGATGGGATCCGGTGCATTAGTGCTGGTATGATCGCACCTGATATCGAATGCGCTTTAATTGTATATATTTTATTTCTTTCACTTATTAACGGCAAAACAGACATAATTAACGCTGAAATATTTGTTTTCTCCTACTTCTTTCCATTCTTTTACGCCGATTAACAAAAATAGATACAAGTATTTAAAAAATCGCAAAAAAGAGGTGCAACACAAGGACTTCCCAGGAGGTCACCCATCCTAGTACTACTCTCGCCCAAGCACGCTTAACTGCGGAGTTCTGATGGGATCCGGTGCATTAGTGCTGGTATGATCGCACCTGATATCGAATGCGCTTTAATTGTATATATTTTATTTCTTTCACTTATTAACGGCAAAACAGACATAATTAACGCTGAAATATTTGTTTTCTCCTACTTCTTTCCATTCTTTTACGCCGATTAACAAAAATAGATACAAGTATTTAAAAAATCGCAAAAAAGAGGTGCAACACAAGGACTTCCCAGGAGGTCACCCATCCTAGTACTACTCTCGCCCAAGCACGCTTAACTGCGGAGTTCTGATGGGATCCGGTGCATTAGTGCTGGTATGATCGCACCTGATATCGAATGCGCTTTAATTGTATATATTTTATTTCTTTCACTTATTAACGGCAAAACAGACATAATTAACGCTGAAATATTTGTTTTCTCCTACTTCTTCTTTCATTCTTTTACGCCGATTAACAAAAATAGATACAAGTATTTAAAAAATCGCAAAAAAAGAGGTGCAACACAAGGACTTCCCAGGAGGTCACCCATCCTAGTACTACTCTCGCCCAAGCACGCTTAACTGCGGAGTTCTGATGGGATCCGGTGCATTAGTGCTGGTATGATCGCACCTGATATCGAATGCGCTTTAATTGTATATATTTTATTTCTTTCACTTATTAACGGCAAAACAGACATAATTAACGCTGAAATATTTGTTTTCTCCTACTTCTTTCCATTCTTTTACGCCGATTAACAAAAATAGATACAAGTATTTAAAAAATCGCAAAAAAGAGGTGCAACACAAGGACTTCCCAGGAGGTCACCCATCCTAGTACTACTCTCGCCCAAGCACGCTTAACTGCGGAGTTCTGATGGGATCCGGTGCATTAGTGCTGGTATGATCGCACCTGATATCGAATGCGCTTTAATTGTATATATTTTATTTCTTTCACTTATTAACGGCAAAACAGACATAATTAACGCTGAAATATTTGTTTTCTCCTACTTCTTTCGATTCTTTTACGCCGATTAACAAAAATAGATACAAGTATTTAAAAAATCGCAAAAAAGAGGTGCAACACAAGGACTTCCCAGGAGGTCACCCATCCTAGTACTACTCTCGCCCAAGCACGCTTAACTGCGGAGTTCTGATGGGATCCGGTGCATTAGTGCTGGTATGATCGCACCTGATATCGAATGCGCTTTAATTGTATATATTTTATTTCTTTCACTTATTAACGGCAAAACAGACATAATTAACGCTGAAATATTTGTTTTCTCCTACTTCTTTCCATTCTTTTACGCCGATTAACAAAAATAGATACAAGTATTTAAAAAATCGCAAAAAAAGAGGTGCAACACAAGGACTTCCCAGGAGGTCACCCATCCTAGTACTACTCTCGCCCAAGCACGCTTAACTGCGGAGTTCTGATGGGATCCGGTGCATTAGTGCTGGTATGATCGCACCTGATATCGAATGCGCTTTAATTGTATATATTTTATTTCTTTCACTTATTAACGGCAAAACAGACATAATTAACGCTGAAATATTTGTTTTCTCCTACTTCTTTCGATTCTTTTACGCCGATTAACAAAAATAGATACAAGTATTTAAAAAATCGCAAAAAAGAGGTGCAACACAAGGACTTCCCAGGAGGTCACCCATCCTAGTACTACTCTCGCCCAAGCACGCTTAACTGCGGAGTTCTGATGGGATCCGGTGCATTAGTGCTGGTATGATCGCACCTGATATCGAATGCGCTTTAATTGTATATATTTTATTTCTTTCACTTATTAACGGCAAAACAGACATAATTAACGCTGAAATATTTGTTTTCTCCTACTTCTTTCGATTCTTTTACGCCGATTAACAAAAATAGATACAAGTATTTAAAAAATCGCAAAAAAGAGGTGCAACACAAGGACTTCCCAGGAGGTCACCCATCCTAGTACTACTCTCGCCCAAGCACGCTTAACTGCGGAGTTCTGATGGGATCCGGTGCATTAGTGCTGGTATGATCGCACCTGATATCGAATGCGCTTTAATTGTATATATTTTATTTCTTTCACTTATTAACGGCAAAACAGACATAATTAACGCTGAAATATTTGTTTTCTCCTACTTCTTTCCATTCTTTTACGCCGATTAACAAAAATAGATACAAGTATTTAAAAAATCGCAAAAAAAGAGGTGCAACACAAGGACTTCCCAGGAGGTCACCCATCCTAGTACTACTCTCGCCCAAGCACGCTTAACTGCGGAGTTCTGATGGGATCCGGTGCATTAGTGCTGGTATGATCGCACCTGATATCGAATGCGCTTTAATTGTATATATTTTATTTCTTTCACTTATTAACGGCAAAACAGACATAATTAACGCTGAAATATTTGTTTTCTCCTACTTCTTTCCATTCTTTTACGCCGATTAACAAAAATAGATACAAGTATTTAAAAAATCGCAAAAAAAGAGGTGCAACACAAGGACTTCCCAGGAGGTCACCCATCCTAGTACTACTCTCGCCCAAGCACGCTTAACTGCGGAGTTCTGATGGGATCCGGTGCATTAGTGCTGGTATGATCGCACCTGATATCGAATGCGCTTTAATTGTATATATTTTATTTCTTTCACTTATTAACGGCAAAACAGACATAATTAACGCTGAAATATTTGTTTTCTCCTACTTCTTTCCATTCTTTTACGCCGATTAACAAAAATAGATACAAGTATTTAAAAAATCGCAAAAAAAGAGGTGCAACACAAGGACTTCCCAGGAGGTCACCCATCCTAGTACTACTCTCGCCCAAGCACGCTTAACTGCGGAGTTCTGATGGGATCCGGTGCATTAGTGCTGGTATGATCGCACCTGATATCGAATGCGCTTTAATTGTATATATTTTATTTCTTTCACTTATTAACGGCAAAACAGACATAATTAACGCTGAAATATTTGTTTTCTCCTACTTCTTTCCATTCTTTTACGCCGATTAACAAAAATAGATACAAGTATTTAAAAAATCGCAAAAAAAGAGGTGCAACACAAGGACTTCCCAGGAGGTCACCCATCCTAGTACTACTCTCGCCCAAGCACGCTTAACTGCGGAGTTCTGATGGGATCCGGTGC
Organism: Lathyrus oleraceus; assembly: GCF_024323335.1. Classification (NCBI taxonomy): domain Eukaryota; kingdom Viridiplantae; phylum Streptophyta; class Magnoliopsida; order Fabales; family Fabaceae; genus Lathyrus; species Lathyrus oleraceus. The sequence continues at coordinate 35,919 of NW_026112769.1, read as the reverse complement.
ATTAGTGCTGGTATGATCGCACCTGATATCGAATGCGCTTTAATTGTATATATTTTATTTCTTTCACTTATTAACGGCAAAACAGACATAATTAACGCTGAAATATTTGTTTTCTCCTACTTCTTTTTCATTCTTTTACGCCGATTAACAAAAATAGATACAAGTATTTAAAAAATCGCAAAAAAGAGGTGCAACACAAGGACTTCCCAGGAGGTCACCCATCCTAGTACTACTCTCGCCCAAGCACGCTTAACTGCGGAGTTCTGATGGGATCCGGTGCATTAGTGCTGGTATGATCGCACCTGATATCGAATGCGCTTTAATTGTATATATTTTATTTCTTTCACTTATTAACGGCAAAACAGACATAATTAACGCTGAAATATTTGTTTTCTCCTACTTCTTTCCATTCTTTTACGCCGATTAACAAAAATAGATACAAGTATTTAAAAAATCGCAAAAAAGAGGTGCAACACAAGGACTTCCCAGGAGGTCACCCATCCTAGTACTACTCTCGCCCAAGCACGCTTAACTGCGGAGTTCTGATGGGATCCGGTGCATTAGTGCTGGTATGATCGCACCTGATATCGAATGCGCTTTAATTGTATATATTTTATTTCTTTCACTTATTAACGGCAAAACAGACATAATTAACGCTGAAATATTTGTTTTCTCCTACTTCTTTCCATTCTTTTACGCCGATTAACAAAAATAGATACAAGTATTTAAAAAATCGCAAAAAAAGAGGTGCAACACAAGGACTTCCCAGGAGGTCACCCATCCTAGTACTACTCTCGCCCAAGCACGCTTAACTGCGGAGTTCTGATGGGATCCGGTGCATTAGTGCTGGTATGATCGCACCTGATATCGAATGCGCTTTAATTGTATATATTTTATTTCTTTCACTTATTAACGGCAAAACAGACATAATTAACGCTGAAATATTTGTTTTCTCCTACTTCTTTCCATTCTTTTACGCCGATTAACAAAAATAGATACAAGTATTTAAAAAATCCCAAAAAAGAGGTGCAACACAAGGACTTCCCAGGAGGTCACCCATCCTAGTACTACTCTCGCCCAAGCACGCTTAACTGCGGAGTTCTGATGGGATCCGGTGCATTAGTGCTGGTATGATCGCACCTGATATCGAATGCGCTTTAATTGTATATATTTTATTTCTTTCACTTATTAACGGCAAAACAGACATAATTAACGCTGAAATATTTGTTTTCTCCTACTTCTTTCCATTCTTTTACGCCGATTAACAAAAATAGATACAAGTATTTAAAAAATCGCAAAAAAGAGGTGCAACACAAGGACTTCCCAGGAGGTCACCCATCCTAGTACTACTCTCGCCCAAGCACGCTTAACTGCGGAGTTCTGATGGGATCCGGTGCATTAGTGCTGGTATGATCGCACCTGATATCGAATGCGCTTTAATTGTATATATTTTATTTCTTTCACTTATTAACGGCAAAACAGACATAATTAACGCTGAAATATTTGTTTTCTCCTACTTCTTTCCATTCTTTTACGCCGATTAACAAAAATAGATACAAGTATTTAAAAAATCCCAAAAAAGAGGTGCAACACAAGGACTTCCCAGGAGGTCACCCATCCTAGTACTACTCTCGCCCAAGCACGCTTAACTGCGGAGTTCTGATGGGATCCGGTGCATTAGTGCTGGTATGATCGCACCTGATATCGAATGCGCTTTAATTGTATATATTTTATTTCTTTCACTTATTAACGGCAAAACAGACATAATTAACGCTGAAATATTTGTTTTCTCCTACTTCTTTCCATTCTTTTACGCCGATTAACAAAAATAGATACAAGTATTTAAAAAATCGCAAAAAAGAGGTGCAACACAAGGACTTCCCAGGAGGTCACCCATCCTAGTACTACTCTCGCCCAAGCACGCTTAACTGCGGAGTTCTGATGGGATCCGGTGCATTAGTGCTGGTATGATCGCACCTGATATCGAATGCGCTTTAATTGTATATATTTTATTTCTTTCACTTATTAACGGCAAAACAGACATAATTAACGCTGAAATATTTGTTTTCTCCTACTTCTTTCCATTCTTTTACGCCGATTAACAAAAATAGATACAAGTATTTAAAAAATCCCAAAAAAAGAGGTGCAACACAAGGACTTCCCAGGAGGTCACCCATCCTAGTACTACTCTCGCCCAAGCACGCTTAACTGCGGAGTTCTGATGGGATCCGGTGCATTAGTGCTGGTATGATCGCACCTGATATCGAATGCGCTTTAATTGTATATATTTTATTTCTTTCACTTATTAACGGCAAAACAGACATAATTAACGCTGAAATATTTGTTTTCTCCTACTTCTTTCCATTCTTTTACGCCGATTAACAAAAATAGATACAAGTATTTAAAAAATCGCAAAAAAGAGGTGCAACACAAGGACTTCCCAGGAGGTCACCCATCCTAGTACTACTCTCGCCCAAGCACGCTTAACTGCGGAGTTCTGATGGGATCCGGTGCATTAGTGCTGGTATGATCGCACCTGATATCGAATGCGCTTTAATTGTATATATTTTATTTCTTTCACTTATTAACGGCAAAACAGACATAATTAACGCTGAAATATTTGTTTTCTCCTACTTCTTTCCATTCTTTTACGCCGATTAACAAAAATAGATACAAGTATTTAAAAAATCCCAAAAAAAAGAGGTGCAACACAAGGACTTCCCAGGAGGTCACCCATCCTAGTACTACTCTCGCCCAAGCACGCTTAACTGCGGAGTTCTGATGGGATCCGGTGCATTAGTGCTGGTATGATCGCACCTGATATCGAATGCGCTTTAATTGTATATATTTTATTTCTTTCACTTATTAACGGCAAAACAGACATAATTAACGCTGAAATATTTGTTTTCTCCTACTTCTTTCCATTCTTTTACGCCGATTAACAAAAATAGATACAAGTATTTAAAAAATCCAAAAAAAGAGGTGCAACACAAGGACTTCCCAGGAGGTCACCCATCCTAGTACTACTCTCGCCCAAGCACGCTTAACTGCGGAGTTCTGATGGGATCCGGTGCATTAGTGCTGGTATGATCGCACCTGATATCGAATGCGCTTTAATTGTATATATTTTATTTCTTTCACTTATTAACGGCAAAACAGACATAATTAACGCTGAAATATTTGTTTTCTCCTACTTCTTTCCATTCTTTTACGCCGATTAACAAAAATAGATACAAGTATTTAAAAAATCCCAAAAAAAGAGGTGCAACACAAGGACTTCCCAGGAGGTCACCCATCCTAGTACTACTCTCGCCCAAGCACGCTTAACTGCGGAGTTCTGATGGGATCCGGTGCATTAGTGCTGGTATGATCGCACCTGATATCGAATGCGCTTTAATTGTATATATTTTATTTCTTTCACTTATTAACGGCAAAACAGACATAATTAACGCTGAAATATTTGTTTTCTCCTACTTCTTTCCATTCTTTTACGCCGATTAACAAAAATAGATACAAGTATTTAAAAAATCCCAAAAAAGAGGTGCAACACAAGGACTTCCCAGGAGGTCACCCATCCTAGTACTACTCTCGCCCAAGCACGCTTAACTGCGGAGTTCTGATGGGATCCGGTGCATTAGTGCTGGTATGATCGCACCTGATATCGAATGCGCTTTAATTGTATATATTTTATTTCTTTCACTTATTAACGGCAAAACAGACATAATTAACGCTGAAATATTTGTTTTCTCCTACTTCTTTCCATTCTTTTACGCCGATTAACAAAAATAGATACAAGTATTTAAAAAATCGCAAAAAAGAGGTGCAACACAAGGACTTCCCAGGAGGTCACCCATCCTAGTACTACTCTCGCCCAAGCACGCTTAACTGCGGAGTTCTGATGGGATCCGGTGCATTAGTGCTGGTATGATCGCACCTGATATCGAATGCGCTTTAATTGTATATATTTTATTTCTTTCACTTATTAACGGCAAAACAGACATAATTAACGCTGAAATATTTGTTTTCTCCTACTTCTTTCCATTCTTTTACGCCGATTAACAAAAATAGATACAAGTATTTAAAAAATCGCAAAAAAGAGGTGCAACACAAGGACTTCCCAGGAGGTCACCCATCCTAGTACTACTCTCGCCCAAGCACGCTTAACTGCGGAGTTCTGATGGGATCCGGTGCATTAGTGCTGGTATGATCGCACCTGATATCGAATGCGCTTTAATTGTATATATTTTATTTCTTTCACTTATTAACGGCAAAACAGACATAATTAACGCTGAAATATTTGTTTTCTCCTACTTCTTTCCATTCTTTTACGCCGATTAACAAAAATAGATACAAGTATTTAAAAAATCGCAAAAAAGAGGTGCAACACAAGGACTTCCCAGGAGGTCACCCATCCTAGTACTACTCTCGCCCAAGCACGCTTAACTGCGGAGTTCTGATGGGATCCGGTGCATTAGTGCTGGTATGATCGCACCTGATATCGAATGCGCTTTAATTGTATATATTTTATTTCTTTCACTTATTAACGGCAAAACAGACATAATTAACGCTGAAATATTTGTTTTCTCCTACTTCTTTCCATTCTTTTACGCCGATTAACAAAAATAGATACAAGTATTTAAAAAATCGCAAAAAAGAGGTGCAACACAAGGACTTCCCAGGAGGTCACCCATCCTAGTACTACTCTCGCCCAAGCACGCTTAACTGCGGAGTTCTGATGGGATCCGGTGCATTAGTGCTGGTATGATCGCACCTGATATCGAATGCGCTTTAATTGTATATATTTTATTTCTTTCACTTATTAACGGCAAAACAGACATAATTAACGCTGAAATATTTGTTTTCTCCTACTTCTTTCCATTCTTTTACGCCGATTAACAAAAATAGATACAAGTATTTAAAAAATCCCAAAAAAAGAGGTGCAACACAAGGACTTCCCAGGAGGTCACCCATCCTAGTACTACTCTCGCCCAAGCACGCTTAACTGCGGAGTTCTGATGGGATCCGGTGCATTAGTGCTGGTATGATCGCACCTGATATCGAATGCGCTTTAATTGTATATATTTTATTTCTTTCACTTATTAACGGCAAAACAGACATAATTAACGCTGAAATATTTGTTTTCTCCTACTTCTTTCCATTCTTTTACGCCGATTAACAAAAATAGATACAAGTATTTAAAAAATCGCAAAAAAGAGGTGCAACACAAGGACTTCCCAGGAGGTCACCCATCCTAGTACTACTCTCGCCCAAGCACGCTTAACTGCGGAGTTCTGATGGGATCCGGTGCATTAGTGCTGGTATGATCGCACCTGATATCGAATGCGCTTTAATTGTATATATTTTATTTCTTTCACTTATTAACGGCAAAACAGACATAATTAACGCTGAAATATTTGTTTTCTCCTACTTCTTTCCATTCTTTTACGCCGATTAACAAAAATAGATACAAGTATTTAAAAAATCCCAAAAAAAGAGGTGCAACACAAGGACTTCCCAGGAGGTCACCCATCCTAGTACTACTCTCGCCCAAGCACGCTTAACTGCGGAGTTCTGATGGGATCCGGTGCATTAGTGCTGGTATGATCGCACCTGATATCGAATGCGCTTTAATTGTATATATTTTATTTCTTTCACTTATTAACGGCAAAACAGACATAATTAACGCTGAAATATTTGTTTTCTCCTACTTCTTTCCATTCTTTTACGCCGATTAACAAAAATAGATACAAGTATTTAAAAAATCCCAAAAAAAGAGGTGCAACACAAGGACTTCCCAGGAGGTCACCCATCCTAGTACTACTCTCGCCCAAGCACGCTTAACTGCGGAGTTCTGATGGGATCCGGTGCATTAGTGCTGGTATGATCGCACCTGATATCGAATGCGCTTTAATTGTATATATTTTATTTCTTTCACTTATTAACGGCAAAACAGACATAATTAACGCTGAAATATTTGTTTTCTCCTACTTCTTTCCATTCTTTTACGCCGATTAACAAAAATAGATACAAGTATTTAAAAAATCGCAAAAAAGAGGTGCAACACAAGGACTTCCCAGGAGGTCACCCATCCTAGTACTACTCTCGCCCAAGCACGCTTAACTGCGGAGTTCTGATGGGATCCGGTGCATTAGTGCTGGTATGATCGCACCTGATATCGAATGCGCTTTAATTGTATATATTTTATTTCTTTCACTTATTAACGGCAAAACAGACATAATTAACGCTGAAATATTTGTTTTCTCCTACTTCTTTCCATTCTTTTACGCCGATTAACAAAAATAGATACAAGTATTTAAAAAATCCCAAAAAAAGGTGCAACACAAGGACTTCCCAGGAGGTCACCCATCCTAGTACTACTCTCGCCCAAGCACGCTTAACTGCGGAGTTCTGATGGGATCCGGTGCATTAGTGCTGGTATGATCGCACCTGATATCGAATGCGCTTTAATTGTATATATTTTATTTCTTTCACTTATTAACGGCAAAACAGACATAATTAACGCTGAAATATTTGTTTTCTCCTACTTCTTTCCATTCTTTTACGCCGATTAACAAAAATAGATACAAGTATTTAAAAAATCCCAAAAAAGAGGTGCAACACAAGGACTTCCCAGGAGGTCACCCATCCTAGTACTACTCTCGCCCAAGCACGCTTAACTGCGGAGTTCTGATGGGATCCGGTGCATTAGTGCTGGTATGATCGCACCTGATATCGAATGCGCTTTAATTGTATATATTTTATTTCTTTCACTTATTAACGGCAAAACAGACATAATTAACGCTGAAATATTTGTTTTCTCCTACTTCTTTCCATTCTTTTACGCCGATTAACAAAAATAGATACAAGTATTTAAAAAATCGCAAAAAAGAGGTGCAACACAAGGACTTCCCAGGAGGTCACCCATCCTAGTACTACTCTCGCCCAAGCACGCTTAACTGCGGAGTTCTGATGGGATCCGGTGCATTAGTGCTGGTATGATCGCACCTGATATCGAATGCGCTTTAATTGTATATATTTTATTTCTTTCACTTATTAACGGCAAAACAGACATAATTAACGCTGAAATATTTGTTTTCTCCTACTTCTTTCCATTCTTTTACGCCGATTAACAAAAATAGATACAAGTATTTAAAAAATCCCAAAAAAAGAGGTGCAACACAAGGACTTCCCAGGAGGTCACCCATCCTAGTACTACTCTCGCCCAAGCACGCTTAACTGCGGAGTTCTGATGGGATCCGGTGCATTAGTGCTGGTATGATCGCACCTGATATCGAATGCGCTTTAATTGTATATATTTTATTTCTTTCACTTATTAACGGCAAAACAGACATAATTAACGCTGAAATATTTGTTTTCTCCTACTTCTTTCCATTCTTTTACGCCGATTAACAAAAATAGATACAAGTATTTAAAAAATCGCAAAAAAGAGGTGCAACACAAGGACTTCCCAGGAGGTCACCCATCCTAGTACTACTCTCGCCCAAGCACGCTTAACTGCGGAGTTCTGATGGGATCCGGTGCATTAGTGCTGGTATGATCGCACCTGATATCGAATGCGCTTTAATTGTATATATTTTATTTCTTTCACTTATTAACGGCAAAACAGACATAATTAACGCTGAAATATTTGTTTTCTCCTACTTCTTTCCATTCTTTTACGCCGATTAACAAAAATAGATACAAGTATTTAAAAAATCCCAAAAAAGAGGTGCAACACAAGGACTTCCCAGGAGGTCACCCATCCTAGTACTACTCTCGCCCAAGCACGCTTAACTGCGGAGTTCTGATGGGATCCGGTGCATTAGTGCTGGTATGATCGCACCTGATATCGAATGCGCTTTAATTGTATATATTTTATTTCTTTCACTTATTAACGGCAAAACAGACATAATTAACGCTGAAATATTTGTTTTCTCCTACTTCTTTCCATTCTTTTACGCCGATTAACAAAAATAGATACAAGTATTTAAAAAATCCAAAAAAAGAGGTGCAACACAAGGACTTCCCAGGAGGTCACCCATCCTAGTACTACTCTCGCCCAAGCACGCTTAACTGCGGAGTTCTGATGGGATCCGGTGCATTAGTGCTGGTATGATCGCACCTGATATCGAATGCGCTTTAATTGTATATATTTTATTTCTTTCACTTATTAACGGCAAAACAGACATAATTAACGCTGAAATATTTGTTTTCTCCTACTTCTTTCCATTCTTTTACGCCGATTAACAAAAATAGATACAAGTATTTAAAAAATCGCAAAAAAGAGGTGCAACACAAGGACTTCCCAGGAGGTCACCCATCCTAGTACTACTCTCGCCCAAGCACGCTTAACTGCGGAGTTCTGATGGGATCCGGTGCATTAGTGCTGGTATGATCGCACCTGATATCGAATGCGCTTTAATTGTATATATTTTATTTCTTTCACTTATTAACGGCAAAACAGACATAATTAACGCTGAAATATTTGTTTTCTCCTACTTCTTTCCATTCTTTTACGCCGATTAACAAAAATAGATACAAGTATTTAAAAAATCCCAAAAAAAGAGGTGCAACACAAGGACTTCCCAGGAGGTCACCCATCCTAGTACTACTCTCGCCCAAGCACGCTTAACTGCGGAGTTCTGATGGGATCCGGTGCATTAGTGCTGGTATGATCGCACCTGATATCGAATGCGCTTTAATTGTATATATTTTATTTCTTTCACTTATTAACGGCAAAACAGACATAATTAACGCTGAAATATTTGTTTTCTCCTACTTCTTTCCATTCTTTTACGCCGATTAACAAAAATAGATACAAGTATTTAAAAAATCGCAAAAAAAGAGGTGCAACACAAGGACTTCCCAGGAGGTCACCCATCCTAGTACTACTCTCGCCCAAGCACGCTTAACTGCGGAGTTCTGATGGGATCCGGTGCATTAGTGCTGGTATGATCGCACCTGATATCGAATGCGCTTTAATTGTATATATTTTATTTCTTTCACTTATTAACGGCAAAACAGACATAATTAACGCTGAAATATTTGTTTTCTCCTACTTCTTTCCATTCTTTTACGCCGATTAACAAAAATAGATACAAGTATTTAAAAAATCGCAAAAAAGAGGTGCAACACAAGGACTTCCCAGGAGGTCACCCATCCTAGTACTACTCTCGCCCAAGCACGCTTAACTGCGGAGTTCTGATGGGATCCGGTGCATTAGTGCTGGTATGATCGCACCTGATATCGAATGCGCTTTAATTGTATATATTTTATTTCTTTCACTTATTAACGGCAAAACAGACATAATTAACGCTGAAATATTTGTTTTCTCCTACTTCTTTCCATTCTTTTACGCCGATTAACAAAAATAGATACAAGTATTTAAAAAATCGCAAAAAAGAGGTGCAACACAAGGACTTCCCAGGAGGTCACCCATCCTAGTACTACTCTCGCCCAAGCACGCTTAACTGCGGAGTTCTGATGGGATCCGGTGCATTAGTGCTGGTATGATCGCACCTGATATCGAATGCGCTTTAATTGTATATATTTTATTTCTTTCACTTATTAACGGCAAAACAGACATAATTAACGCTGAAATATTTGTTTTCTCCTACTTCTTTCCATTCTTTTACGCCGATTAACAAAAATAGATACAAGTATTTAAAAAATCGCAAAAAAGAGGTGCAACAAAATATTTGTTTTCTCCTACTTCTTTCCATTCTTTTACGCCGATTAACAAAAATAGATACAAGTATTTAAAAAATCCCAAAAAAGAGGTGCAACACAAGGACTTCCCAGGAGGTCACCCATCCTAGTACTACTCTCGCCCAAGCACGCTTAACTGCGGAGTTCTGATGGGATCCGGTGCATTAGTGCTGGTATGATCGCACCTGATATCGAATGCGCTTTAATTGTATATATTTTATTTCTTTCACTTATTAACGGCAAAACAGACATAATTAACGCTGAAATATTTGTTTTCTCCTACTTCTTTCCATTCTTTTACGCCGATTAACAAAAATAGATACAAGTATTTAAAAAATCCCAAAAAAGAGGTGCAACACAAGGACTTCCCAGGAGGTCACCCATCCTAGTACTACTCTCGCCCAAGCACGCTTAACTGCGGAGTTCTGATGGGATCCGGTGCATTAGTGCTGGTATGATCGCACCTGATATCGAATGCGCTTTAATTGTATATATTTTATTTCTTTCACTTATTAACGGCAAAACAGACATAATTAACGCTGAAATATTTGTTTTCTCCTACTTCTTTCCATTCTTTTACGCCGATTAACAAAAATAGATACAAGTATTTAAAAAATCGCAAAAAAAGAGGTGCAACACAAGGACTTCCCAGGAGGTCACCCATCCTAGTACTACTCTCGCCCAAGCACGCTTAACTGCGGAGTTCTGATGGGATCCGGTGCATTAGTGCTGGTATGATCGCACCTGATATCGAATGCGCTTTAATTGTATATATTTTATTTCTTTCACTTATTAACGGCAAAACAGACATAATTAACGCTGAAATATTTGTTTTCTCCTACTTCTTTCCATTCTTTTACGCCGATTAACAAAAATAGATACAAGTATTTAAAAAATCCCAAAAAAAGAGGTGCAACACAAGGACTTCCCAGGAGGTCACCCATCCTAGTACTACTCTCGCCCAAGCACGCTTAACTGCGGAGTTCTGATGGGATCCGGTGCATTAGTGCTGGTATGATCGCACCTGATATCGAATGCGCTTTAATTGTATATATTTTATTTCTTTCACTTATTAACGGCAAAACAGACATAATTAACGCTGAAATATTTGTTTTCTCCTACTTCTTTCCATTCTTTTACGCCGATTAACAAAAATAGATACAAGTATTTAAAAAATCGCAAAAAAGAGGTGCAACACAAGGACTTCCCAGGAGGTCACCCATCCTAGTACTACTCTCGCCCAAGCACGCTTAACTGCGGAGTTCTGATGGGATCCGGTGCATTAGTGCTGGTATGATCGCACCTGATATCGAATGCGCTTTAATTGTATATATTTTATTTCTTTCACTTATTAACGGCAAAACAGACATAATTAACGCTGAAATATTTGTTTTCTCCTACTTCTTTCCATTCTTTTACGCCGATTAACAAAAATAGATACAAGTATTTAAAAAATCCCAAAAAAGAGGTGCAACACAAGGACTTCCCAGGAGGTCACCCATCCTAGTACTACTCTCGCCCAAGCACGCTTAACTGCGGAGTTCTGATGGGATCCGGTGCATTAGTGCTGGTATGATCGCACCTGATATCGAATGCGCTTTAATTGTATATATTTTATTTCTTTCACTTATTAACGGCAAAACAGACATAATTAACGCTGAAATATTTGTTTTCTCCTACTTCTTTCCATTCTTTTACGCCGATTAACAAAAATAGATACAAGTATTTAAAAAATCGCAAAAAAAGAGGTGCAACACAAGGACTTCCCAGGAGGTCACCCATCCTAGTACTACTCTCGCCCAAGCACGCTTAACTGCGGAGTTCTGATGGGATCCGGTGCATTAGTGCTGGTATGATCGCACCTGATATCGAATGCGCTTTAATTGTATATATTTTATTTCTTTCACTTATTAACGGCAAAACAGACATAATTAACGCTGAAATATTTGTTTTCTCCTACTTCTTTCCATTCTTTTACGCCGATTAACAAAAATAGATACAAGTATTTAAAAAATCCCAAAAAAAGAGGTGCAACACAAGGACTTCCCAGGAGGTCACCCATCCTAGTACTACTCTCGCCCAAGCACGCTTAACTGCGGAGTTCTGATGGGATCCGGTGCATTAGTGCTGGTATGATCGCACCTGATATCGAATGCGCTTTAATTGTATATATTTTATTTCTTTCACTTATTAACGGCAAAACAGACATAATTAACGCTGAAATATTTGTTTTCTCCTACTTCTTTCCATTCTTTTACGCCGATTAACAAAAATAGATACAAGTATTTAAAAAATCGCAAAAAAGAGGTGCAACACAAGGACTTCCCAGGAGGTCACCCATCCTAGTACTACTCTCGCCCAAGCACGCTTAACTGCGGAGTTCTGATGGGATCCGGTGCATTAGTGCTGGTATGATCGCACCTGATATCGAATGCGCTTTAATTGTATATATTTTATTTCTTTCACTTATTAACGGCAAAACAGACATAATTAACGCTGAAATATTTGTTTTCTCCTACTTCTTTCTTTCATTCTTTTACGCCGATTAACAAAAATAGATACAAGTATTTAAAAAATCGCAAAAAAGAGGTGCAACACAAGGACTTCCCAGGAGGTCACCCATCCTAGTACTACTCTCGCCCAAGCACGCTTAACTGCGGAGTTCTGATGGGATCCGGTGCATTAGTGCTGGTATGATCGCACCTGATATCGAATGCGCTTTAATTGTATATATTTTATTTCTTTCACTTATTAACGGCAAAACAGACATAATTAACGCTGAAATATTTGTTTTCTCCTACTTCTTTCCATTCTTTTACGCCGATTAACAAAAATAGATACAAGTATTTAAAAAATCCCAAAAAAAGAGGTGCAACACAAGGACTTCCCAGGAGGTCACCCATCCTAGTACTACTCTCGCCCAAGCACGCTTAACTGCGGAGTTCTGATGGGATCCGGTGCATTAGTGCTGGTATGATCGCACCTGATATCGAATGCGCTTTAATTGTATATATTTTATTTCTTTCACTTATTAACGGCAAAACAGACATAATTAACGCTGAAATATTTGTTTTCTCCTACTTCTTTCCATTCTTTTACGCCGATTAACAAAAATAGATACAAGTATTTAAAAAATCGCAAAAAAGAGGTGCAACACAAGGACTTCCCAGGAGGTCACCCATCCTAGTACTACTCTCGCCCAAGCACGCTTAACTGCGGAGTTCTGATGGGATCCGGTGCATTAGTGCTGGTATGATCGCACCTGATATCGAATGCGCTTTAATTGTATATATTTTATTTCTTTCACTTATTAACGGCAAAACAGACATAATTAACGCTGAAATATTTGTTTTCTCCTACTTCTTTCCATTCTTTTACGCCGATTAACAAAAATAGATACAAGTATTTAAAAAATCCCAAAAAAGAGGTGCAACACAAGGACTTCCCAGGAGGTCACCCATCCTAGTACTACTCTCGCCCAAGCACGCTTAACTGCGGAGTTCTGATGGGATCCGGTGCATTAGTGCTGGTATGATCGCACCTGATATCGAATGCGCTTTAATTGTATATATTTTATTTCTTTCACTTATTAACGGCAAAACAGACATAATTAACGCTGAAATATTTGTTTTCTCCTACTTCTTTCCATTCTTTTACGCCGATTAACAAAAATAGATACAAGTATTTAAAAAATCGCAAAAAAGAGGTGCAACACAAGGACTTCCCAGGAGGTCACCCATCCTAGTACTACTCTCGCCCAAGCACGCTTAACTGCGGAGTTCTGATGGGATCCGGTGCATTAGTGCTGGTATGATCGCACCTGATATCGAATGCGCTTTAATTGTATATATTTTATTTCTTTCACTTATTAACGGCAAAACAGACATAATTAACGCTGAAATATTTGTTTTCTCCTACTTCTTTCGATTCTTTTACGCCGATTAACAAAAATAGATACAAGTATTTAAAAAATCGCAAAAAAGAGGTGCAACACAAGGACTTCCCAGGAGGTCACCCATCCTAGTACTACTCTCGCCCAAGCACGCTTAACTGCGGAGTTCTGATGGGATCCGGTGCATTAGTGCTGGTATGATCGCACCTGATATCGAATGCGCTTTAATTGTATATATTTTATTTCTTTCACTTATTAACGGCAAAACAGACATAATTAACGCTGAAATATTTGTTTTCTCCTACTTCTTTCCATTCTTTTACGCCGATTAACAAAAATAGATACAAGTATTTAAAAAATCCCAAAAAAAAAAATCCAAAAAAAGAGGTGCAACACAAGGACTTCCCAGGAGGTCACCCATCCTAGTACTACTCTCGCCCAAGCACGCTTAACTGCGGAGTTCTGATGGGATCCGGTGCATTAGTGCTGGTATGATCGCACCTGATATCGAATGCGCTTTAATTGTATATATTTTATTTCTTTCACTTATTAACGGCAAAACAGACATAATTAACGCTGAAATATTTGTTTTCTCCTACTTCTTTCCATTCTTTTACGCCGATTAACAAAAATAGATACAAGTATTTAAAAAATCGCAAAAAAAGAGGTGCAACACAAGGACTTCCCAGGAGGTCACCCATCCTAGTACTACTCTCGCCCAAGCACGCTTAACTGCGGAGTTCTGATGGGATCCGGTGCATTAGTGCTGGTATGATCGCTCTTTTACGCCGATTAACAAAAATAGATACAAGTATTTAAAAATCCAAAAAAGAGGTGCAACACAAGGACTTCCCAGGAGGTCACCCATCCTAGTAACTCTCGCCCAAGCACGCTTAACTGCGGAGTTCTGATGGGAGGTGCAACACAAGGACTTCCCAGGAGGTCACCCATCCTAGTACTACTCTCGCCCAAGCACGCTTAACTGCGGAGTTCTGATGGGATCCGGTGCATTAGTGCTGGTATGATCGCACCTGATATCGAATGCGCTTTAATTGTATATATTTTATTTCTTTCACTTATTAACGGCAAAACAGACATAATTAACGCTGAAATATTTGTTTTCTCCTACTTCTTTCCATTCTTTTACGCCGCGCCGTAATAGATAATTAGAGAGAATAATAAGAAGCTTAAATTAATATTAACAAAAATAGATACAAGTATTTAAAAAATCGCAAAAAAAGAGGTGCAACACAAGGACTTCCCAGGAGGTCACCCATCCTAGTACTACTCTCGCCCAAGCACGCTTAACTGCGGAGTTCTGATGGGATCCGGTGCATTAGTGCTGGTATGATCGCACCTGATATCGAATGCGCTTTAATTGTATATATTTTATTTCTTTCACTTATTAACGGCAAAACAGACATAATTAACGCTGAAATATTTGTTTTCTCCTACTTCTTTCCATTCTTTTACGCCGATTAACAAAAATAGATACAAGTATTTAAAAAATCCCAAAAAAAGAGGTGCAACACAAGGACTTCCCAGGAGGTCACCCATCCTAGTACTACTCTCGCCCAAGCACGCTTAACTGCGGAGTTCTGATGGGATCCGGTGCATTAGTGCTGGTATGATCGCACCTGATATCGAATGCGCTTTAATTGTATATATTTTATTTCTTTCACTTATTAACGGCAAAACAGACATAATTAACGCTGAAATATTTGTTTTCTCCTACTTCTTTCCATTCTTTTACGCCGATTAACAAAAATAGATACAAGTATTTAAAAAATCCCAAAAAAAGAGGTGCAACACAAGGACTTCCCAGGAGGTCACCCATCCTAGTACTACTCTCGCCCAAGCACGCTTAACTGCGGAGTTCTGATGGGATCCGGTGCATTAGTGCTGGTATGATCGCACCTGATATCGAATGCGCTTTAATTGTATATATTTTATTTCTTTCACTTATTAACGGCAAAACAGACATAATTAACGCTGAAATATTTGTTTTCTCCTACTTCTTTCCATTCTTTTACGCCGATTAACAAAAATAGATACAAGTATTTAAAAAATCCCAAAAAAAAAAAATAGATACAAGTATTTAAAAAATCGCAAAAAAGAGGTGCAACACAAGGACTTCCCAGGAGGTCACCCATCCTAGTACTACTCTCGCCCAAGCACGCTTAACTGCGGAGTTCTGATGGGATCCGGTGCATTAGTGCTGGTATGATCGCACCTGATATCGAATGCGCTTTAATTGTATATATTTTATTTCTTTCACTTATTAACGGCAAAACAGACATAATTAACGCTGAAATATTTGTTTTCTCCTACTTCTTTCCATTCTTTTACGCCGATTAACAAAAATAGATACAAGTATTTAAAAAATCGCAAAAAAGAGGTGCAACACAAGGACTTCCCAGGAGGTCACCCATCCTAGTACTACTCTCGCCCAAGCACGCTTAACTGCGGAGTTCTGATGGGATCCGGTGCATTAGTGCTGGTATGATCGCTCTTTTACGCCGATTAACAAAAATAGATACAAGTATTTAAAAAATCGCAAAAAAGAGGTGCAACACAAGGACTTCCCAGGAGGTCACCCATCCTAGTACTACTCTCGCCCAAGCACGCTTAACTGCGGAGTTCTGATGGGATCCGGTGCATTAGTGCTGGTATGATCGCACCTGATATCGAATGCGCTTTAATTGTATATATTTTATTTCTTTCACTTATTAACGGCAAAACAGACATAATTAACGCTGAAATATTTGTTTTCTCCTACTTCTTTCCATTCTTTTACGCCGATTAACAAAAATAGATACAAGTATTTAAAAAATCGCAAAAAAAGAGGTGCAACACAAGGACTTCCCAGGAGGTCACCCATCCTAGTACTACTCTCGCCCAAGCACGCTTAACTGCGGAGTTCTGATGGGATCCGGTGCATTAGTGCTGGTATGATCGCACCTGATATCGAATGCGCTTTAATTGTATATATTTTATTTCTTTCACTTATTAACGGCAAAACAGACATAATTAACGCTGAAATATTTGTTTTCTCCTACTTCTTTCCATTCTTTTACGCCGATTAACAAAAATAGATACAAGTATTTAAAAAATCGCAAAAAAAGAGGTGCAACACAAGGACTTCCCAGGAGGTCACCCATCCTAGTACTACTCTCGCCCAAGCACGCTTAACTGCGGAGTTCTGATGGGATCCGGTGCATTAGTGCTGGTATGATCGCACCTGATATCGAATGCGCTTTAATTGTATATATTTTATTTCTTTCACTTATTAACGGCAAAACAGACATAATTAACGCTGAAATATTTGTTTTCTCCTACTTCTTTCCATTCTTTTACGCCGATTAACAAAAATAGATACAAGTATTTAAAAAATCGCAAAAAAGAGGTGCAACACAAGGACTTCCCAGGAGGTCACCCATCCTAGTACTACTCTCGCCCAAGCACGCTTAACTGCGGAGTTCTGATGGGATCCGGTGCATTAGTGCTGGTATGATCGCACCTGATATCGAATGCGCTTTAATTGTATATATTTTATTTCTTTCACTTATTAACGGCAAAACAGACATAATTAACGCTGAAATATTTGTTTTCTCCTACTTCTTTCCATTCTTTTACGCCGATTAACAAAAATAGATACAAGTATTTAAAAAATCCCAAAAAAAGAGGTGCAACACAAGGACTTCCCAGGAGGTCACCCATCCTAGTACTACTCTCGCCCAAGCACGCTTAACTGCGGAGTTCTGATGGGATCCGGTGCATTAGTGCTGGTATGATCGCACCTGATATCGAATGCGCTTTAATTGTATATATTTTATTTCTTTCACTTATTAACGGCAAAACAGACATAATTAACGCTGAAATATTTGTTTTCTCCTACTTCTTTCCATTCTTTTACGCCGATTAACAAAAATAGATACAAGTATTTAAAAAATCGCAAAAAAAGAGGTGCAACACAAGGACTTCCCAGGAGGTCACCCATCCTAGTACTACTCTCGCCCAAGCACGCTTAACTGCGGAGTTCTGATGGGATCCGGTGCATTAGTGCTGGTATGATCGCACCTGATATCGAATGCGCTTTAATTGTATATATTTTATTTCTTTCACTTATTAACGGCAAAACAGACATAATTAACGCTGAAATATTTGTTTTCTCCTACTTCTTTCCATTCTTTTACGCCGATTAACAAAAATAGATACAAGTATTTAAAAAATCGCAAAAAAGAGGTGCAACACAAGGACTTCCCAGGAGGTCACCCATCCTAGTACTACTCTCGCCCAAGCACGCTTAACTGCGGAGTTCTGATGGGATCCGGTGCATTAGTGCTGGTATGATCGCACCTGATATCGAATGCGCTTTAATTGTATATATTTTATTTCTTTCACTTATTAACGGCAAAACAGACATAATTAACGCTGAAATATTTGTTTTCTCCTACTTCTTTCCATTCTTTTACGCCGATTAACAAAAATAGATACAAGTATTTAAAAAATCGCAAAAAAAGAGGTGCAACACAAGGACTTCCCAGGAGGTCACCCATCCTAGTACTACTCTCGCCCAAGCACGCTTAACTGCGGAGTTCTGATGGGATCCGGTGCATTAGTGCTGGTATGATCGCACCTGATATCGAATGCGCTTTAATTGTATATATTTTATTTCTTTCACTTATTAACGGCAAAACAGACATAATTAACGCTGAAATATTTGTTTTCTCCTACTTCTTTCGATTCTTTTACGCCGATTAACAAAAATAGATACAAGTATTTAAAAAATCGCAAAAAAAGAGGTGCAACACAAGGACTTCCCAGGAGGTCACCCATCCTAGTACTACTCTCGCCCAAGCACGCTTAACTGCGGAGTTCTGATGGGATCCGGTGCATTAGTGCTGGTATGATCGCACCTGATATCGAATGCGCTTTAATTGTATATATTTTATTTCTTTCACTTATTAACGGCAAAACAGACATAATTAACGCTGAAATATTTGTTTTCTCCTACTTCTTTCGATTCTTTTACGCCGATTAACAAAAATAGATACAAGTATTTAAAAAATCGCAAAAAAAGAGGTGCAACACAAGGACTTCCCAGGAGGTCACCCTTCCATTCTTTTACGCCGATTAACAAAAATAGATACAAGTATTTAAAAAATCCCAAAAAAAGAGGTGCAACACAAGGACTTCCCAGGAGGTCACCCATCCTAGTACTACTCTCGCCCAAGCACGCTTAACTGCGGAGTTCTGATGGGATCCGGTGCATTAGTGCTGGTATGATCGCACCTGATATCGAATGCGCTTTAATTGTATATATTTTATTTCTTTCACTTATTAACGGCAAAACAGACATAATTAACGCTGAAATATTTGTTTTCTCCTACTTCTTTCCATTCTTTTACGCCGATTAACAAAAATAGATACAAGTATTTAAAAAATCGCAAAAAAGAGGTGCAACACAAGGACTTCCCAGGAGGTCACCCATCCTAGTACTACTCTCGCCCAAGCACGCTTAACTGCGGAGTTCTGATGGGATCCGGTGCATTAGTGCTGGTATGATCGCACCTGATATCGAATGCGCTTTAATTGTATATATTTTATTTCTTTCACTTATTAACGGCAAAACAGACATAATTAACGCTGAAATATTTGTTTTCTCCTACTTCTTTCCATTCTTTTACGCCGATTAACAAAAATAGATACAAGTATTTAAAAAATCCCAAAAAAGAGGTGCAACACAAGGACTTCCCAGGAGGTCACCCATCCTAGTACTACTCTCGCCCAAGCACGCTTAACTGCGGAGTTCTGATGGGATCCGGTGCATTAGTGCTGGTATGATCGCACCTGATATCGAATGCGCTTTAATTGTATATATTTTATTTCTTTCACTTATTAACGGCAAAACAGACATAATTAACGCTGAAATATTTGTTTTCTCCTACTTCTTTCCATTCTTTTACGCCGATTAACAAAAATAGATACAAGTATTTAAAAAATCGCAAAGATTCTTTTACGCCGATTAACAAAAATAGATACAAGTATTTAAAAAATCGCAAAAAAGAGGTGCAACACAAGGACTTCCCAGGAGGTCACCCATCCTAGTACTACTCTCGCCCAAGCACGCTTAACTGCGGAGTTCTGATGGGATCCGGTGCATTAGTGCTGGTATGATCGCACCTGATATCGAATGCGCTTTAATTGTATATATTTTATTTCTTTCACTTATTAACGGCAAAACAGACATAATTAACGCTGAAATATTTGTTTTCTCCTACTTCTTTCCATTCTTTTACGCCGATTAACAAAAATAGATACAAGTATTTAAAAAATCGCAAAAAAAGAGGTGCAACACAAGGACTTCCCAGGAGGTCACCCATCCTAGTACTACTCTCGCCCAAGCACGCTTAACTGCGGAGTTCTGATGGGATCCGGTGCATTAGTGCTGGTATGATCGCACCTGATATCGAATGCGCTTTAATTGTATATATTTTATTTCTTTCACTTATTAACGGCAAAACAGACATAATTAACGCTGAAATATTTGTTTTCTCCTACTTCTTTCCATTCTTTTACGCCGATTAACAAAAATAGATACAAGTATTTAAAAAATCGCAAAAAAGAGGTGCAACACAAGGACTTCCCAGGAGGTCACCCATCCTAGTACTACTCTCGCCCAAGCACGCTTAACTGCGGAGTTCTGATGGGATCCGGTGCATTAGTGCTGGTATGATCGCACCTGATATCGAATGCGCTTTAATTGTATATATTTTATTTCTTTCACTTATTAACGGCAAAACAGACATAATTAACGCTGAAATATTTGTTTTCTCCTACTTCTTTCCATTCTTTTACGCCGATTAACAAAAATAGATACAAGTATTTAAAAAATCGCAAAAAATTACGCCGATTAACAAAAATAGATACAAGTATTTAAAAAATCGCAAAAAAAGAGGTGCAACACAAGGACTTCCCAGGAGGTCACCCATCCTAGTACTACTCTCGCCCAAGCACGCTTAACTGCGGAGTTCTGATGGGATCCGGTGCATTAGTGCTGGTATGATCGCACCTGATATCGAATGCGCTTTAATTGTATATATTTTATTTCTTTCACTTATTAACGGCAAAACAGACATAATTAACGCTGAAATATTTGTTTTCTCCTACTTCTTTCCATTCTTTTACGCCGATTAACAAAAATAGATACAAGTATTTAAAAAATCCCAAAAAAAGAGGTGCAACACAAGGACTTCCCAGGAGGTCACCCATCCTAGTACTACTCTCGCCCAAGCACGCTTAACTGCGGAGTTCTGATGGGATCCGGTGCATTAGTGCTGGTATGATCGCACCTGATATCGAATGCGCTTTAATTGTATATATTTTATTTCTTTCACTTATTAACGGCAAAACAGACATAATTAACGCTGAAATATTTGTTTTCTCCTACTTCTTTCCATTCTTTTACGCCGATTAACAAAAATAGATACAAGTATTTAAAAAATCCCAAAAAAAGAGGTGCAACACAAGGACTTCCCAGGAGGTCACCCATCCTAGTACTACTCTCGCCCAAGCACGCTTAACTGCGGAGTTCTGATGGGATCCGGTGCATTAGTGCTGGTATGATCGCACCTGATATCGAATGCGCTTTAATTGTATATATTTTATTTCTTTCACTTATTAACGGCAAAACAGACATAATTAACGCTGAAATATTTGTTTTCTCCTACTTCTTTCCATTCTTTTACGCCGATTAACAAAAATAGATACAAGTATTTAAAAAATCCCAAAAAAGAGGTGCAACACAAGGACTTCCCAGGAGGTCACCCATCCTAGTACTACTCTCGCCCAAGCACGCTTAACTGCGGAGTTCTGATGGGATCCGGTGCATTAGTGCTGGTATGATCGCACCTGATATCGAATGCGCTTTAATTGTATATATTTTATTTCTTTCACTTATTAACGGCAAAACAGACATAATTAACGCTGAAATATTTGTTTTCTCCTACTTCTTTCCATTCTTTTACGCCGATTAACAAAAATAGATACAAGTATTTAAAAAATCGCAAAAAAAGAGGTGCAACACAAGGACTTCCCAGGAGGTCACCCATCCTAGTACTACTCTCGCCCAAGCACGCTTAACTGCGGAGTTCTGATGGGATCCGGTGCATTAGTGCTGGTATGATCGCACCTGATATCGAATGCGCTTTAATTGTATATATTTTATTTCTTTCACTTATTAACGGCAAAACAGACATAATTAACGCTGAAATATTTGTTTTCTCCTACTTCTTTCCATTCTTTTACGCCGATTAACAAAAATAGATACAAGTATTTAAAAAATCGCAAAAAAGAGGTGCAACACAAGGACTTCCCAGGAGGTCACCCATCCTAGTACTACTCTCGCCCAAGCACGCTTAACTGCGGAGTTCTGATGGGATCCGGTGCATTAGTGCTGGTATGATCGCACCTGATATCGAATGCGCTTTAATTGTATATATTTTATTTCTTTCACTTATTAACGGCAAAACAGACATAATTAACGCTGAAATATTTGTTTTCTCCTACTTCTTTCCATTCTTTTACGCCGATTAACAAAAATAGATACAAGTATTTAAAAAATCCCAAAAAAAGAGGTGCAACACAAGGACTTCCCAGGAGGTCACCCATCCTAGTACTACTCTCGCCCAAGCACGCTTAACTGCGGAGTTCTGATGGGATCCGGTGCATTAGTGCTGGTATGATCGCACCTGATATCGAATGCGCTTTAATTGTATATATTTTATTTCTTTCACTTATTAACGGCAAAACAGACATAATTAACGCTGAAATATTTGTTTTCTCCTACTTCTTTCCATTCTTTTACGCCGATTAACAAAAATAGATACAAGTATTTAAAAAATCGCAAAAAAGAGGTGCAACACAAGGACTTCCCAGGAGGTCACCCATCCTAGTACTACTCTCGCCCAAGCACGCTTAACTGCGGAGTTCTGATGGGATCCGGTGCATTAGTGCTGGTATGATCGCACCTGATATCGAATGCGCTTTAATTGTATATATTTTATTTCTTTCACTTATTAACGGCAAAACAGACATAATTAACGCTGAAATATTTGTTTTCTCCTACTTCTTTCCATTCTTTTACGCCGATTAACAAAAATAGATACAAGTATTTAAAAAATCCCAAAAAAAGAGGTGCAACACAAGGACTTCCCAGGAGGTCACCCATCCTAGTACTACTCTCGCCCAAGCACGCTTAACTGCGGAGTTCTGATGGGATCCGGTGCATTAGTGCTGGTATGATCGCACCTGATATCGAATGCGCTTTAATTGTATATATTTTATTTCTTTCACTTATTAACGGCAAAACAGACATAATTAACGCTGAAATATTTGTTTTCTCCTACTTCTTTCCATTCTTTTACGCCGATTAACAAAAATAGATACAAGTATTTAAAAAATCGCAAAAAAAGAGGTGCAACACAAGGACTTCCCAGGAGGTCACCCATCCTAGTACTACTCTCGCCCAAGCACGCTTAACTGCGGAGTTCTGATGGGATCCGGTGCATTAGTGCTGGTATGATCGCACCTGATATCGAATGCGCTTTAATTGTATATATTTTATTTCTTTCACTTATTAACGGCAAAACAGACATAATTAACGCTGAAATATTTGTTTTCTCCTACTTCTTTCGATTCTTTTACGCCGATTAACAAAAATAGATACAAGTATTTAAAAAATCGCAAAAAAAGAGGTGCAACACAAGGACTTCCCAGGAGGTCACCCATCCTAGTACTACTCTCGCCCAAGCACGCTTAACTGCGGAGTTCTGATGGGATCCGGTGCATTAGTGCTGGTATGATCGCACCTGATATCGAATGCGCTTTAATTGTATATATTTTATTTCTTTCACTTATTAACGGCAAAACAGACATAATTAACGCTGAAATATTTGTTTTCTCCTACTTCTTTCCATTCTTTTACGCCGATTAACAAAAATAGATACAAGTATTTAAAAAATCGCAAAAAAAGAGGTGCAACACAAGGACTTCCCAGGAGGTCACCCATCCTAGTACTACTCTCGCCCAAGCACGCTTAACTGCGGAGTTCTGATGGGATCCGGTGCATTAGTGCTGGTATGATCGCACCTGATATCGAATGCGCTTTAATTGTATATATTTTATTTCTTTCACTTATTAACGGCAAAACAGACATAATTAACGCTGAAATATTTGTTTTCTCCTACTTCTTTCCATTCTTTTACGCCGATTAACAAAAATAGATACAAGTATTTAAAAATCGCAAAAAAAGAGGTGCAACACAAGGACTTCCCAGGAGGTCACCCATCCTAGTACTACTCTCGCCCAAGCACGCTTAACTGCGGAGTTCTGATGGGATCCGGTGCATTAGTGCTGGTATGATCGCACCTGATATCGAATGCGCTTTAATTGTATATATTTTATTTCTTTCACTTATTAACGGCAAAACAGACATAATTAACGCTGAAATATTTGTTTTCTCCTACTTCTTTCCATTCTTTTACGCCGATTAACAAAAATAGATACAAGTATTTAAAAAATCCCAAAAAAAGAGGAAAAAAAGAGGTGCAACACAAGGACTTCCCAGGAGGTCACCCATCCTAGTACTACTCTCGCCCAAGCACGCTTAACTGCGGAGTTCTGATGGGATCCGGTGCATTAGTGCTGGTATGATCGCACCTGATATCGAATGCGCTTTAATTGTATATATTTTATTTCTTTCACTTATTAACGGCAAAACAGACATAATTAACGCTGAAATATTTGTTTTCTCCTACTTCTTTCCATTCTTTTACGCCGATTAACAAAAATAGATACAAGTATTTAAAAAATCCCAAAAAAAGAGGTGCAACACAAGGACTTCCCAGGAGGTCACCCATCCTAGTACTACTCTCGCCCAAGCACGCTTAACTGCGGAGTTCTGATGGGATCCGGTGCATTAGTGCTGGTATGATCGCACCTGATATCGAATGCGCTTTAATTGTATGTATTTTATTTCTTTCACTTATTAACGGCAAAAAAAAAAAAAAAAAAAAACACAAACAGACATAATTAACGCTGAAATATTTGTTTTCTCCTACTTCTTTCCATTCTTTTACGCCGATTAACAAAAATAGATACAAGTATTTAAAAAATCCCAAAAAAAGAGGTGCAACACAAGGACTTCCCAGGAGGTCACCCATCCTAGTACTACTCTCGCCCAAGCACGCTTAACTGCGGAGTTCTGATGGGATCCGGTGCATTAGTGCTGGTATGATCGCACCTGATATCGAATGCGCTTTAATTGTATATATTTTATTTCTTTCACTTATTAACGGCAAAACAGACATAATTAACGCTGAAATATTTGTTTTCTCCTACTTCTTTCCATTCTTTTACGCCGATTAACAAAAATAGATACAAGTATTTAAAAAATCGCAAAAAAAGAGGTGCAACACAAGGACTTCCCAGGAGGTCACCCATCCTAGTACTACTCTCGCCCAAGCACGCTTAACTGCAGAGTTCTGATGGGATCCGGTGCATTAGTGCTGGTATGATCGCACCTGATATCGAATGCGCTTTAATTGTATATATTTTATTTCTTTCACTTATTAACGGCAAAACAGACATAATTAACGCTGAAATATTTGTTTTCTCCTACTTCTTTCCATTCTTTTACGCCGATTAACAAAAATAGATACAAGTATTTAAAAAATCGCAAAAAAGAGGTGCAACACAAGGACTTCCCAGGAGGTCACCCATCCTAGTACTACTCTCGCCCAAGCACGCTTAACTGCGGAGTTCTGATGGGATCCGGTGCATTAGTGCTGGTATGATCACACCTGATATCGAATGCGCTTTAATTGTATATATTTTATTTCTTTCACTTATTAACGGCAAAACAGACATAATTAACGCTGAAATATTTGTTTTCTCCTACTTCTTTCCATTCTTTTACGCCGATTAACAAAAATAGATACAAGTATTTAAAAAATCGCAAAAAAAGAGGTGCAACACAAGGACTTCCCAGGAGGTCACCCATCCTAGTACTACTCTCGCCCAAGCACGCTTAACTGCGGAGTTCTGATGGGATCCGGTGCATTAGTGCTGGTATGATCGCACCTGATATCGAATGCGCTTTAATTGTATATATTTTATTTCTTTCACTTATTAACGGCAAAACAGACATAATTAACGCTGAAATATTTGTTTTCTCCTACTTCTTTCGATTCTTTTACGCCGATTAACAAAAATAGATACAAGTATTTAAAAAATCGCAAAAAAAGAGGTGCAACACAAGGACTTCCCAGGAGGTCACCCATCCTAGTACTACTCTCGCCCAAGCACGCTTAACTGCGGAGTTCTGATGGGATCCGGTGCATTAGTGCTGGTATGATCGCACCTGATATCAAATGCGCTTTAATTGTATATATTTTATTTCTTTCACTTATTAACGGCAAAACAGACATAATTAACGCTTGGATGTGGGAATATTTGTTTTCTCCTACTTCTTTCCATTCTTTTACGCCGATTAACAAAAATAGATACAAGTATTTAAAAAATCGCAAAAAGAGGTGCAACACAAGGACTTCCCAGGAGGTCACCCATCCTAGTACTACTCTCGCCCAAGCACGCTTAATCGCCAATATTGTGCCTGTGCCAAAGAAAGATGGAAAAGTCTGCATGTATGTTGACTATAGAGATTTGAATAAAGCCAGTCCGAAAGATGATTTCCCTCTGCCACACATTGATATGTTGGTAGATAATACTGCTAAATTCAAAGTCTTTTCGTTTATGGATGGATTTTCTGGATATAATCAGATCAAGATGGCAACCGAAGATATGGAGAAGACCATATTCATTACACCCTTGGGAATATTCTGTTATAGAGTGATGCCTTTCAGTCTAAAGAATGCTGGTGCGACTTACCAGAGAACAGAAAACATGACTACTCTTTTTCATGATATGATGCATAAAGAGATTGAAGTATATGCCGATGACATGATTGCTAAATCGATTGATGAAGAGGAACATGTTGAGCATTTGTTGAAGCTATTCCAGTGTTTGAGGAAATATAAACTCCGCTTGAATCCCAATAAGTGTACTTTTGGTGTTCGTTATGGTAAGTTGATGGGCTTTATTATCAGTGAGAAGGGTATTGATGTTGATCCTGCCAAGGTCAAAGCAATACAAGAGATGCCTGCTCCCAAAACTAAAAAGCAAGTCAGAGGTTTTCTCGGCCGCTTGAATTATATTTCTAGATTCATTTCACACATGACTGCTGTCGCACCTCGAAAAATGAGAATACGACCTTAAGCGAAGTGCAATCGCACGCTCGCATGATGGACTAAACAGAGTCGCCACCGAACTTTATTTATTCCTAAAAAGGAAAGGGGAAATATCGATAAAACCCAAGAAAAAACGACAATGATTATTGGTCGTCGCAACCAAATCAGGGTTCGGGAGTCGATTACGCAAGGGGAAGGTATTAGCACCCCTCACGTCCGTTGTACTCAACGGGAACCATTAGGTTAGTTGTGTGCGTTAGTGTTAGTTTAAAATGTTAGGCTTTAAGTTATCAGGTGGGAAAGAAAGAAAGGATGAGAGGAGAATGTTTTTTTGGATTTTTTTTTTGATGAAGGACTAAACCTAAGTTTTTTATTAGTGGGTCTGACAAGATTTACAAATCCTGCTCCTACGTATCTCAGATAGAGAAATCAAGACTTACGTAGTTCTGGGTAGAAAATGTTTGTTTGTTGGTCGATTTTAGCGAAAGCTATATTGTATTAATCGACGAAAACATTGTTTTACCCAAAACAGATGAGGAGCGGACATATACCTCACATCGAATGGATTTACAAATCAACATTCGGAAAAACGTCACTTATCTCGACTCAACAATCGTGGCCGAAACATTATTTTGCATCACCTTAAGACAACATATATTTCGTTTATGAAAAGGTTTTTTTGATTAATCGCACGACGGCGAGAAAAGAGTTTGATTGGTTGGGTGTATTTTTGAGTAATGGCGAGAACTTGGATGAGCGAGATATCCATCTCGAATCCTAGTCTCAGGAGTGCACGGTATACACCATGTTCCATTTCCATCTTACTGGAAAAGTATTTAATAAAGATTAAGTATTTGAGGTTTGATTGAGAAAGGGGTTTGAAGAAACCGCATTGACAATTTTAGACGATGGCGAGAGCTAAGATATGCAAGGCATCCACCTTGAATCTTAATCTCAGGAGTGCACGGTATACACCATGTTCCATTTCCATCTTTATTGAAAAAGTGTTAAGGTAAGAATTAAGTATTTTTTGAGTTTGAAAGACGAGTACTTGTGACTTGCAAGCTCTTACAACTTGGGTCTAATACTCGGGACTACGTCTAGACATTCCACCCAGGCAATCTGTTTCTTCCCATATTCCTAAGAAAATGGTTCGAATATTTACGAATGTTTTGGAGGGAAGACGAATATTTATAGCTTGCAAGCTCTTACAGCTTGAGTCTAATATTCGGGATTATAACTGGATATTCCATCCAGGATAATCTTTTTCTTCAAATTTTATTAAGAAGATGGTTTGAGATATTTACAGGTGTTTTGGAGAGAAGACGAATATTTATGGCTTGCGAGCTCTTACAGCTTGAGCCTAATATTCGGGATTATAACTGGATATTCCATCCAGGATAATCTTTTTCTTCAAATTTTAAATAAGAAATACGTTTGAATAGAAGGACTAATGTGAATGTTTGAGGTGTTGGTCGATTAAATTGATATGGCGCATGAATTCGTGGAGAACATGTCCAAAAGTAAGCCAGACAAAATAAATAAATAAATAAACAAATTATTTACAACACATTAAAAAAATAAATCGGAGAGAATAAAATCAACAAGCGTAAAAAGGGACTAGATAACAAGGTACAAAATGGTAAGATAAATAATAAGAAATTATAAATTTTTTAAATAACATAGTAAGTATAAAAAATAAAACAAATGGAGATATGCTATTCCCAAGTATCAAACCCATCCCACTAAAGAAAGTGAAATTGCTTCCTCTCCACTCAACCACTTGTGTTCATTTGTTACCTTAATAACAACTTGAATATATAAACAAGAATAGCTTAAAATAAAAATTAAAAAAAAAAAAAAACTAGAACGAGATGGTCTGTTGGACTAATCAAAGCCCACAAAAATGGTGAGAGGGATCCCAAAGATCAACCTTAGCCGCCTGGCTGTTGGGTGGGAATAACAACACTTTAATCATCATCAATACCAACAGACAAAAGTTAATAAAAAATTGCAAGAAAAACCAAACGACAGGTGGGCTTTGATTAGATTTTAAATGCTTGTTTTTAAAAATAAATAAAAGAAAAAGGAAATGTAACAAATCCAGAATATTCGTTCGTCTTCCTCACAAAGACAACTCCCACTCTCTCAATCTCACTCGTCTTCTCAACCTCTCGCACCAAACCAAACTCTCGCACCATACTCTCTCTCAATACTCTACTCTCACTCTAAATGCAAAAACCATGGCTTCAAAATAACATCAAACAAGAACGCTCACCTTCGGCGGTGGTTCGACGGCGATGGTGATGCTTGGATATTCCTCTCTTTGCCTCAAAGTTTTTAGGGTTCTCTTCTCTTTCGCCGCTGTCTCCTTTTTTCTCTAGGGTTTTTTCGTCGTCGCCGCTCTCTAACCTCTCTCTCTTCTCTAGGGTTTTTTCCGGCCTCCCTCTGATGGAGGAAAAAGGCTCCTTTTATACTCACCCTGTTTAGGGTTTTGAGCTGGTTACTCAGATCAAAAGGGGTACCCCTGCGAAATCCTTTAGGGTGCTCAGTTTATTTGCCTCATTTTGGTACTTAATCTGGAAAAGGTAATACGATCCTATGCTTTCTTACTTTGAATTCGTCTTGATTCTCTTCTGGGTTGCTTGAGGAATTTTTACCGCTGTGAGTTTACCGGAACATTCATGTGCGGTTTGATGCTTTGCAGTTGTATGACCTAGTTAACATTTTAATGCCTTGTTTGAATGTAGGATAGGCTGCAATGTCTCTGGCTGGTCTTTTGCAAGTCATGCGCATATGGGATAGATTGTTGGATAATGGCTTGCAGCATGGAGGTTTACCTGTCTTGCGCATGAGGTAGCACTGCTACATGGCGCAAACCCAACATTAATGGTGGAAAAGGGATTAGGGTAAGTGTTGAAAGAGTGTAATTGTTGTATTTTCCAAAACTTCTCTTCATTAGCCATTAGTTTTTTCATAACATTCCGCAATTGATTCGTAAGGTTGGATGCCATTGCAGTGCGAGGAGAAAAGATGAAAGAACAACAGTGAAGAAAGGCTCCATAGCTTTGGTGGTGTGAGTGAATGAAACAGAAACCTTGCCAAGACTGATGTTGGTCAACAAGTCTCCCAATGTATGAGCTATAACCAGTGGAAGAATTGCTGCAAACCGTGATCTTCTAATGTTTGGCCTTAGATGTAGATTCAGAATCCAGATCAAATTAATCAAATGAAGCAAAGCCAAATTGAAATGCTGTAACTGCTGCCGGAAATGGACAAACTTTTAGAACCCTAATTCGTTTCCTTTTCCTTCAACGCTGAAAACCTTGTATCGTTGTGTACTGAACTTTGAACTCTATTTCTGTTGAATCTGTAGGTAAAGCTCTCCGAGATTAAAGTTGCTAGTTTTTACTGCGTGCCATGGGAGCCAGAGGAGTAATTGCAGACAAGTGGTCTATGAGAGTTCTTTGGGCTTGTGCTAATTGAAGTGCTGCTCTTGCTGGTTGTGTGTTCTGAGTGCAACAGGTTTTGGATCGTACCATGCATTTCGATCTGCGGCGATACCAAACTTATCAATTGCCATTCTTACCAGCATTATTGCAGGGGAAGAAAATAGGATAGTTGATAACAGTTTCCTATACAAAGAGTTGAGTATATCTATCATAGGCTTCATCATCTTTGTTATGGTCATTGCAACGTTCTTGATAATCTTGGACAACGACATGTAAAGTTCAACAATTGGATTTTTTCTAATAGAACCAATGTCTTTTTCATTTCATTATCTTGTCTTGGTTGATTCTCTTTACTCTTTGCAAGAGAAAAAACCTTCATCCTCTAAAGCATCATTGAAATCATCATCATCTTCGAAAATGCCGGTTGACCATTACTGCTACTGTTTTTTCTTTAGGATTTTCTTTGATTGTGATTGTTTAAACCAGGCTTAATTTGATAATTTGGTTGTACAGGTTTTACCATGTTTGCATTAGAACCTTGACTTAAGATTGCCACAGCAGGCTAAGCCATAGGAGTCGCTGGTGCAAAACTGAGCTTGCAATTGAATCCACTGATTGATGACACTGACTTGATTTTTTTAGAGAAATACATTGGAGCACCAACAACAGCAGGAAGAATTTGAACCAACGGTGAAGAAATCAGTAATTGAGTCAGATTTTTTTGAAAGTACTTTTGAAGCATCAGCAACATTTTGTTCGCTCTTGTCATTAGGTATAGTAATTGCAGCTGATGGAATGACGTGTTTTCCAGATTTGTGTTCATGAACACAATGCAAATCGAGTGAAGGCTTAAATCCGAATGAAATCTGAACCGAGTTGTTGAGAGGGAACTAAGTGAGAGAGTGACCGAGTTTGGGTGTAAAATCGAGATAACTTCACATTACTTCTTTATTGCTTTAATTTTTGAGAATTGAGATTGTAAGAGATGACTTGTTGTTATTGCTTTATTTCTTCCAGCATGAGCTTACAATGAACTTGAGTCTTGTTTTGTATTTTCTAAGGTATGAACATGGAGTAAAAATGATAATCGATTTGAAACTCAGTTGTGAATTATGAAGCGAGTTAACTAGTGTTTTGAGATGGTTAAGGTGTGTTATATGTTAACATGGTAGCAACAAGGGTCGAAAACTTGAACGGAGCAAGTATGATGTTCGAAGGAGAACGAGTGGAGAGGTAAAATGAATGAAGTAATAAAATATGAATGAATATGTGTATGGATGAATGGAAGCTTTCCAATATGAATAAAAATGTGAATGCAAATTTGAACATGATATATAGAAATATAAGATGGTATATAGATGGAATCTCCTTGAAAGGGAAAATGATGTTCCATGAGAGACAAAACATGGATTGAATTTAGACATGAGAATGACATTCCAACTGATTCTATCAAAATGTATCAAACATCTAAAGCCAAATAGAGAGGTAAAAATCTAATAATCATGGAATGGCAAGTAGTGGCAAAAGTCTAAACAACCAGCGTAGGTGGATAGATTTATGACCAGATGAAATGGTCATGAGGAGGAAAGGAAATGAATGATTGATGGAATTTTTTTTCAGGACCAAAATCAGGGTATAACAGTTGCCCCTATTTAAACATCCTCCACCAGAGGAAAATGAAACAACACTTTTTTCATCGGATCACAGTGGGGGATGGTTAAATACCATGGAGACCCAGATTTGATCCTGAAAAATGCAAATGCTATGATATGATATGCATGGGTGAATGATTCTTTATTTTTATTTATCTGTTAGGGACACGGTGAATCCTTAACAGGAGATGCTACTAGACAGACCAATCTGTGGGAACTCTGATGGCCCACAGGGAAATAGACAAACAATGTACAGCCAACTCGCTGGGGATAACAATCCTGCTGGAGAGTCAGACACACACTGGGGAGTAATCAAAGTGAAAGTTGACAAACGACACTTAGAACATCAGATATTTTAACAGTAAGCTCACACATGACTTACTACAACTTGAATATTTTGAGAAAATTTCCACAACAAGTTCATACATGACTTGAACACATTGGAACAAAAGGTTCAGCAACAGGTTCATACATGACCTGACAACACTGGAATAATCAAAGAAAAAGATTCTTCAAAATAAGTTCAGACATGACCTGGTAATACTGGAATAAAGGCTCAACAACAACGTGTTCATACATGACCTGACAATGCTGGGAATACCAAGAACGGTTCTGACACAGCAGTTCAGACATGACCTAACAATGTTGGGGGATATCAAAAAGGTTCCATAAACAGATTCAAACATGACCCAACAATACTGGAAAACGTATAAAGAAAGTTCCACCAACAGGCTCATACATGGCCTAATAGCATTGGAAAATTCAAAGCGTTTCAACAATAGGCTCAAACATGACCTAAGAATATTAGAATACCAAAGAATTTTAATCAACAGGTTCATATGTGACCTCAACATTTGGATATTCAAAGAAAGTTTCACTCACAGGTTCAGACATGACCTGACGATTCTGGAGAAAGTCAAAGAATTAATAACAAGTTCAGACGTGACCTGACAAACTGACTTGACACCTTAGAATACTTCTGACAATTCTGGAGATTTCCCACAAGAAATTCATCCAATCAAATATTTTGGAGATTCAATAGGAAATTTGGGCAAAACAAAGATAATCAAGAGTCTTCTTATAAGTAGATCACCCGTGCAAAAGGCTATTGTAAGACCCCAATTTTGTCCCTAAGATCCCTCATGGCATCATAACATTGCATTTGCAAAGCCTCAAGGATCATGAGCATCTTGGTTCCCTGTGCCTTTAGGCGGGACCTCTTATGAGTGGTTTGAGATCACAAAGCATGCTTGAATTGTATATCATTTCTTTTCTCTTTTATTTACTAACCAAAAGCACAAAATATGTCACTAACATCTTTTGTTTGTAGCTTGAGCAATCACAAGGTCAAGAGCTTCAAGGAAATCATTGGTACAAAGATATGGCCAAGAGGAGATGAAAACAAGCATGGTAATGGTTCCCAAAGCTCTCATCCATCAAATATGCCTCCCTAGTATCTCAATTCATCATTTTGATCAAAGCAAGTCAAGGGTTTGAGGTTTGTTCCCAAGGAAACCCTAATTCATATGTTCATCCAACTGTGCCTTGCTCATGAAGCAACCTCAACCCATGGTCAAATACAATCAAGGGAAGTTCTTTAATTCATCATTTTATGCATATTTGAACTTATTTGAGTGCCCTCAATCATTAATCCATCAAGATGTGAGTTGTGGACTTGAGAAGTTGATCAGTCAATTCATCTAACTATTTTGAAGTGCACTGAGACCTAACTTTTCATGTGTTGGTCAAATGGAGATGATCCCAAAATCAAACATGTTCTTAAAGACATATGAACAACTTTCATGTTCATCAAAAATTTATTTGAAGCTTGTAAGGTCATCTCCCTTCCAAGACATTATAGGTCATTTTGACTGAAACCCTAATTTTGGGTCAACTTCCCAAGAACATAACTCATTCATTTTTTATGATTTTGAGGTGGGATCAAATGAATTGTAAATATTAAGATGTCTACTTCAAATTTTATGTTGAACAAAATTTCATAATCTCAAAGGAAATACATGTGATAATGCAAAACATTATAGGTCACTTTGGACCAAATGCATTGAAAGGCAAAAAAATCCAACTTCAAGTGCCCATAACTTCCTCACCAAAAATACAAATGATGCAAAATTTAAGTCCATTTTTATTGTCTTGAAAGATCTACAACTTTTATGTTGGAGGTTTTTCCATTTGGGGCTTGCATCATCAAAACAGAGGGGCTTGAAGTTGGACCGATTTGGCAAAATTCTCAAAGGCATGTTTTTTGCACTATGAACTTCATGACCTGTTTTCATAAATTTCCACACTCCAAATGAGTTTGGGTCCACATAACATTTGTTCCTTATGTAAAGACCTTTCCAACCATTACTCACATGCCTATGTTTCAATTTTCCAAGTGGCATTTTCGAAGAGATGAAGTTTTATGACCAATTATGCACTTCATGGTGAAACTTCAAATTATGCAAGCAATTGGAGTGCAACCACACGTCCAAAACCTTCTCCAAATCATTTCAGCATGTATTTGCATTGGCTTTTGGGCCCTCCATGCGCCTGTACAAGCCCATGCATGGAGGCCTTCAATTTTCATGCACACGAAATTCACCCTTGCCTTGCCTCTCCATCTATAAATAGAAGCACCACTTCATTCAATTTCCATCCCTGAATCAATCTGAAATGCTGCAGAAATCAAAACCTAGCTATCACTAAAGGAATTTCTACTTTCTTCTAAAAAATTCAGATCTGAATTTCAACTACCTTGTTGATTTTCAGACCTACAATTCCTTAGCCTTGCTTCATCTTCATCACTAGATCCTACTGCAAGCTTTAGTTGAGAAGATCGTGCTCTCCAGACCTGCATTTCAAAGGTGGATATCAGAACTTTTTCTCTTCGAAACTCATTGTTTCTTGCTTATTTCTTGAGTTCCTTGGCTTGGCTGAAGTCCTCTCATTAGAGGCATTTGATTTGTGCTTTCAATTTTGTAAAAACATGAAGTTCAGCAATGAACACCATATTTTTCTTCTTTTGATTTCTCTTTCTATGGAGATCTAGAAGAGAAACTAATGGTACAGGGTGATGTACATCACCCTAGCTTTCCAAATGATATGAGGATCACTCGTTTTCATTAATTTTGTTGACCTGCAACTTTGGCCGGAATCTCCATGCTCGTCGGAGAAGACGGTGGTGTACACCACCGTACGTTTGCCAGTTTGAATATGAGCCCTTGGATCTGATTTCCAGATCTAATCTCCATCTTCCATCTTTATGACTTTTTTTATTCATGGTGCTTCTCATTGACTGAGGTTCATGGTGCGCGCGCTTGCCAATGCCATTGGATCCTCCACGTCATTTAATGAGATACAATCCAATGCTCCCTGATTTTTGTTATTTTTCATTTTCTGATTTATTTTCTTTAATTCCCTTTTATTTCAAAAATTCATAACTTCTCATTTTAATTCCAAAAATATGGGACCAATTGCATTTTTCTCCATTTAAATTCTAGTTTCTAAAAATGATTTTTTAATTTTTTTAATTTGTCATTTGATATTTTTTGTGAATTTTCTCTTTTCTGGTTATTTTTAATTCATTTTAAATAGTTTTTGATATTCAAAAAATACAAAATATTTTCCTAACCTATTTGAATGATGATGGATCTATGAAAAATATCTCATCAATTTTTTATTGATTTGAGATTTATTTGAGATTTTAGTTCAATTAGGTTATTTTTATTCATTTTTAATTGATTAAAAATAGTTTCTGACTTTTAAAAATGCTGAAATTTTTGGTCAAACTTTGTTTGACCTTGTTGAACTTGGGATAAATCACTTGGACCTTTCAAGGTTGATTTGAAGTGATTTTGAAGTTTGACCTTTCCTTATTATTTTAATTCAACTTTATTTTAAATATT